>NC_048301.1:42529397-42572403 GCF_013100865.1 Trachemys scripta elegans
GCCCAAGCGCTACCAGCTTCACGGTTTGCCGGGCAGCCCCCAGACTCTGCGCCCCTGGCCGGCACTTCCCCAGCGCAGCTGGAGCCCGGGAGGGGAAGCTCCCAGCCAGGGGCGCAGGGTCTGGAGGCTGCCCGGCAAACCGTGAAGCCGGTAGCGCTTGGGCAGCCCTTTTCGCGTGGCTGGGAGGGAGGAGGGGGAGTTGGGGCAGGGACTTTGGGGAAGGGGTGGGGAATTGGGCAGAGTTGGGGGCGGGGAAGGGGCGGAGTTGGGGTGGGGCCGGGGGTGGGAAAGGGGCAGGGCCAGGGCCCCTGGAGTGTCCTTTTTTTTATTTTTTAAATATGGTAACCCTAGTTTAGCTGTGGGACCTCCTACCTTGCAGGGTCCTAGATCCCATGCTCCAGCCTGAACCTGAACATCTACACCGCAATTAAACAGTCCCTTAGCCTGGCCAGCTGCAGGTTTTTAATTGCAGTGCAGCCATACCCTATATTTGTCACAGAGATACCACTATGTAGACAACAGTAACTGAAGTAGCCAGTTTAGATTCCTGTCCGTTTTCTAACAATTTTTAATAAAATATTCAAATCATGGGATCATTTCTGCTCCAAATAACTACTGGCAAGTTGCAGGAACAATAAAGCTAGCTATACCACAACACTCATTTTAAAAGTAACTGCATTCTAGCAGAATCTCTCTCTTTTTAAAGTGGTGTAAAACCATGGGAAATGAACTCTCACTAAAAGCTTCATATTAAATTTTAGCCTTGGGAAATTCAGTATTAAATATGAACCCCATCCATTATTCTTCATCAGTCAGTTGACTATATAAGTTGTAAACTCTTGAGGGAAAGGAATTTGTCTTCATTCTTGCCTGCAGAGCTCCTCATCTACTTTGGGCAATACACAGACAAATAATAAAAGAACAATAGCATTAGATGTTCTACTTGTAGGGGTTCAAAGAGTGGTCCATTTTATTACAGGTGACCTAACGTTCAGATAAAAAGACCTGGTTTAATGTAGAGTATCAATATTGCACTGGTTATGATATATTGTTTTGTGATTCTATCACATGGGCTAGTGTTGATTAGAACCGGAGGTGTCAATAATCAATTTAATTCATGTCAAGCACCTCTACATCACAGCATGGAAGGAAAAAGTAAACTTACGAGCAGAACCCTACCAAACTGATGGGCCGTGAAAAACGTATCATGGACTGTAACATCTGGTGTCCCCTGTGAAATCTGGCTATTGTAAGGGAGTCATGGTATTGCCACCATTACTTCTGCACTGCCTTCACAGCTGGGCGGCCAGAGAGCAGTGGCTTCTGGCCAAGCACGCAGCTCCGAAGGCAGCGCAATGGCCAGCAATAGCTCAGAAGTGAGAGTGGCGTGGGGGGAGAGGATCATCACTGTTTTGGGGGGGCAGGATTGGCCTTATGGGTGGGCGAAAGCCCAAGGTACTATGGTTACACACCCTGTCATCCTCCCCTCGTCATCCCCAGTCAGCCCAAGGTCCCTTTAACTCCCAACAGCTGGGCCTGGAGCTGAGGAGGGGCAAGGCTGGGGTGCCCCGGCTGGGGGCTCCTATCGTGCGCCAGGCTCCAGCTGCTAGTTCTGGCCAGGCTCGGGAGGGATGGGACTTCCACTTCCCCATAACAGGCTGATCCCATGGTCAGGTTAGACCCACCTCTGGGAACCTCCCCCAGCTGCAGGAAGCTCTGCTACTGCTGGCTGGCAGCCCAGTTCTGAAGGCTGCACTGTCTCCAGCAGCAGCACAGAAGTGCGGATGGCATGATATGGTATTGCCACCCTTACTTCTGTGCTGCTGCTGGCAACGGCGCTGCCTTCAGAGCTTGGCGGCCAGCCAGCAACTGCCACTCTCCGCCCACCCAGCTCTGAGGGCAGCACTGCTGCCAGCAGTAGCACAGAAGTGAGGATGGCAATACTGCGACCCCCCCTATAATAGCCTTGCGATACCCCCACTACCCCATTTTGGGTCAGGACCCCCTCGCCGGTTACGACACTGTGAAATTTCTGATTTAAATATCTGAAATTGTGAAATTTAAGGTTTTAAAAATCCTATGACTGTGAAATTTACCAAAATGGAACCGTGAATTTGGTAGGGCCCTACTCACAAGTGAAGTCTAATTATTTAAATGAGGAGATCGATCATATAGCAACAACTTTCAATCTCACTGCAGCTGAGGTATTTGGCACTACATAATGGTGTACAGAGCTTACACAGTGATTGTGTTAAGATTCTGGGCATACTTTGTGTGGTAATTACCACTCAGAGTACGTCCCTTTAGAAAGAAAAAGTTTTGTTTAAGGGTCCCAGTACTAGAGGCAAAATTATTTTTTCCATTACTCACCCCGCCCATGGCCATAATCCACAGTCTGTTGAATTAGAGGTGGTTTAGGAATTGATGCTGGTACAGATGATGGAATGGGAGTATGACCTGGAGGAGGTATTTTCCCAGAAGATGACACTGAGGGTGGCAGCACTGATTCTGGTTTACATAATGCATACTCCAAATTTGCTCCTTTATCTTCACTGGTATCCCAGAGTCCATGAAAAGAATCCTCATCCCAACGTTCCTGTTTCACACCAGATGTTGGCTTTATTGCAGGAGCCTGACTTGAGGTTGTAGCTGAAGCAGGAATTGGAGCACCTGGCCTCGTCACCGGGGCACCTGGCCTTGTCACCGGGGCACCTGGCCTCGTCACCGGTGTGGGCTGCCTGAACAACACTGGTGGCTTTATAATAACAGCAGGAGAAGGTTTGATAGGTTGAGATTCTATTGGTGACTCAGGTGGCAGTTGAGAAGACGCCTAGACATGGGAAACATTTTTTAATAAGACTCTATAAACAGCTTCCCTCACCCTATGTGAAAACAGTAAACAAAGCCCTCTGAACAACTTGTGTCCCAGATAGAGCCTTGCAACCTGACCAAACACAATAGGACCCAGCTACAAGTGTCGGGTTCAGGTCAGGTCGGCTCTGATCACCTCCTCCTACCTGTGGGATTGGCACCATGGAGACAGATGAATGCCCTGCTCCTGCTGGGCACTGAAATTTGGCTGCACTGTGCGTGCTAGGGAGTTATCACACTTACAAGTCACAGTGCCTCTCACTCCACAGCGCAAACAGTGCAGCAAGGCAGTGGTAGCTGGCAGGAGTGGAGTACGCAGTTGCTGCCACACCAACCTCATGAGCAGAAGGTGTCCGGTGATTGACCACATTCACCAGGTATGGGGAGTGGGAAGCCCCCGCAGCAGGACAAGGCAATGGTGGTGGCAATACACCTGGGGGAAATTTCAGGGGAAAGTGCCAGGAAAGTGGGCCAGAAAAGGACTTGACACTCTCAGGTCAGGTTCAGGTCGATTGTGCCAGGGTCAGGTTCAGGCCCAGGTTGATTTTTAAAAATTGGGCCTGAGCAGACCTCTAGTCCCAGCTGAGAAGGGTGCTTTCATAACAGTATGTAATTCACACATTCCTAACCATTAGCATTTTCAGGTCCCCCCACAGGAGGGCACACTGATATCCCAAGAAGAATAGCCATTCTGGATTGGTTGTTGTGTGCTCACTACTTGAAACCTCTAAAGACATTAAGTCAAATATGAATAAAGGCTTACTGTAACTGTTCTCTCATCCAAAATGACCTTACCAAATTAAGCTCTCTCTTTAGCCAAAGCACCTTCCAGGTGTTTCTCTCAGCTAAATTTCACGTTATAGATATGTGAAGAAGAATTGCCTCTAAACAGCAGCAGGTCTAAGACTGCATCTACAGTAGAAAATGTACCCATTGCTGTCAACAGGTGCAGCTGAACCAGTGCTGAAAATTATTTAACTGCAACTATACGCAAGAGTAAACCATATTCTGCACTATTTCACAAACCCTAATAGAGGACTGCTCAGAAAAAGCTGTGATCATGGTTTGGCCATTCTATACTTGCAGTTAAACTGTTTTCAGCAACACCCACTGCCCACAATTAGTAAACTTCCTAGTATAAACAGAGCTTCCTACACTACTAACAGTTACGTCTCTAGCTCTTGTGTACATCCACCCTATCTACAGCTATTGCCAGCTTCTTGACAACTCCCAGCAAAAATCCACCCTCTCCAGAGTTAATATCAGCTCCTTAGCTCACCCTAGAGAAAACTTGCTTTCTGTTCAGCTAACATCAACCTCTTGGCTCTCCTTGGTTACATGGAAAATGTGCTTCTTTATTCATCACAAGGTCCATAGTCTGACCACCTCCTCCCATAACAGATACAATTTTAAAGATGACAAATTAAAAGAAGCACTGTAACGTTATTTAAAACTTTGTAACAAAGGTGGAGAAAGCTATTAGGGGACAGTCTGTTCTAGATTTGATTTTGACAAATAGGACAGAACTGGTTGAGAATTTGAAAGTGGAAGGCAGCTTGGGTGAAAGTGATCATGAAATAATTCATGATTCTAAGGCAGTGGTCTCCAAAGTGGGGTGTGTGCGCAAGAGGATCCTTGGGGATGCGTGGCAAGAGGAGCGCTTTTTTTTCTCCATCAGGCGGGAGTCCAAACTTTTTTTTTTTTTTTTTTTTTTGCTTCGACAGTTCGGATGGGAGTCTGAGTGGCCTTTTTTTTTTTTGCTTTGGCACAGCAAGGGGTGCGTGCTCAAAAATTTTTTACTCCAAAAAAGTTTGGAGACCACTGCTCTAAGGGATGGTCGGAGGGAGAACAGCAAAATAAAGACAATGGATTTCAAGAAGGCAGACCAGCAAACTCAGGGAGTTGGTAGGTAAGATCCCATGGGAAACAAGTCTAAGGGTAAAAACAGTTGAAGACAGTTGGCAGTTTTTCAAAGAGGCATTATTAAGGGCACAAGAGCAAACTATCCCACTTAATGACTTCTTTGTTTTGGTTTTCTCCAAGAAGATTGGAGGTGACTGGATGGCTAACACAATGAATATCAGTGAAAATGAGGTAGGATCAGAAGAGGCTAAAATAGGGAAAGAACAAGTAAAAAATTACTTAGACCAATTAGATGTCGTCAAGTCACAAGGGCCTGATGAAATGCATCCTAGAATACTCGGGGAGCTGACTGAGGAGATATCTGAGCCATTAGCGATTATCTTTGAAAAGTAATGGAAGACGGGAGAGATTCCAGAAGACTGGAAAAGGGTAAATAAAGTGCCAATCTATAAAAAGGGAAATAAGGACAACCCAGGGAATTACAGACCAGTCAGCTTAACTTCTGTACCCGGAAAGATAATGGAGCAAATAATTAAGCAATCAATTTTCAAACATCTAGATGATAATAAGGTGATAAGTAACAGTCAGCATGGGTCTGTCAAGAACAAATCATGTCAAACCAACCTGATAGCTCTCTTTGACAGGGTAACAAGCCTTGTGGATAGGGGGAAGCGGTAGACGTGGTATATCCTGACTTTAGAAAAGCTTTTGATACTGTCTCACATGACCTTCTCATAAACAAACTAGAGAAATGCAACCTAGATATAAGGTGGGTGCAAAACTGGTTGGAAAACCGTTCCCCCAGAGTAGTTATCAGTGGTTCACAGTCATGCTGTAAGGGCATAATGAGTGGGGTCTTGCAGGGATTGGTTCTTGGTCCGGTTCTGTTCAATATCTTCATCAATGATTTAGATAATGGCATAGAGAGTACACTTATAAAGTTTGCAAACAATACCAAGCTGGGAGGTGTTGCAAGTGCTCTGGAGGATAGGATTAAAATTCAAAATGATCTGGACAAACTGGAGAAATGGTCTGAAGTAAATAGGATGAAATTCAATAAAGACAAATGCAAAGTACTCCATTCAGGAAGGAACAATCAGTTGCACACATACAAAATGGGAAATGTCTGCCTAGGAAGGAGTACTGCGGAAAGGGATCTGGGGAACATAGTGGTCCACAAGCTAAATAGGAGTCAACAGTGTAACGCTGTTGAAAAAAAAGCAAACATTATTCTGGGATGTATTAGCAGGAGCGTTGTAAGCAAGACACAAGAAGTAATTCTTCCGCTCTACTCTGTGCTGATTAGGTCTCAACTGGAGTATTGTGCCCAGTGCTTGGTACCACATTTCAGGAAGGATGAGGACAAATTGGAGGGAGTCCAGAGAAAAGCAACAAAAATGATTAAAGCTCTAGAAAACATGGCCTATGAGGGAAGATTGAAAAAACTGGGTTTGTTTAGTCTGGAAAAGAGAAGACTGAGGGGGGACATGATAATAGTTTTCAAATACATAAAAGGTATTACAAGAAGGAGGGAGAAAAATTGTTTTTCTTAACCTCTGAGGATAAGACCAGTAGCAATGGGCTTAAATTGCAGGAAGGGAGGTTTAGGTTAGACATTAAGAAAAAACGTCTTAACTGTCAGGGTGATTAAGCACTGGAATAAATTGCCTAGGGAGGTCGTGGAATCTCCATCATTGGAGATTTTTAAAGAGCAGGTTAGACAAACGCCTGTCAGGAATGGTCTAGATAATACTTAGTCCTGCCATGAGTGCAGGGGACTGGACTAGATGACCTCTCAAGCTAGTACAGACATTCTGTTTCCAGCCTGCTGATCCATTTACCTCCCTAATCCTGTCTCCCAAGAAATGAGGCTTCACCCATGTCCAATTATTCAGGTCAAGTCAGGCCTACACATGGAAAGCACAGTTTGTGTACACTGAAGAAAAAATGACTCTGATAGCTTCCTACACAGAGCCTGTGCCACAGGTTGCTGAGAAACACAGAAGTAGAGTTGCTTCAACATTTGGAAAACAGACTTCCTAGAAGAAAATGGGTCAGAGGATTTCATGCTCTTCTGCCAATCAGTGTCTAATATTTATTTACCTACTTCACGGAGGTGCTGATAGGATTCGATCATGTTTGTAAAGTGATTTAAACAATATAAGCAGTATGTGTGATTTAAGCAGTATATTATTATACCCATTATTCACTGGGTGCTTTCCAAACACAAAGGAGGGGACAGTCCCTGCTTCAAAGAGTTTATAATCTAAACAGTGGTTCTCAAACTTTTTTTTCCGCAGACCACTTGAAAATTGCTGAGGGTCTCGGCAGACCACTTAATGATCTTTCCAAATGTTGTCTGTACCATTAGCTAACTATTGTAAAGGACTTTGGATAAAAGTGATATATAAAAAAAACTTAATTAATTTTTTTGTTCTATAAATCAAAGCACACAATTCATATTTTAATATCAGTAGTCTTACCTTTCTAATGCGATGGATGTGCCCTCTCCCCCCCACCCCAGCAGCCATCAAGCTGGGGCTGGGAAGGAGGGGGGTCTACCGCGGCTGCAGCCGAGCTGAGGCTGGGAAGGAGGGTCATTTCTCCCCGACAGCCGCAGCCCTGGAGCTGGGGAAAGTCGCCTCTTTCTCTGGCTGTCACAACCCTGCATGTCCCAAATTCCCCCATCCCCTCTTCTCAGCCCACTGCCCCCTCCCACCTATCCCTTATTCCCCCCAAGGCCACCACCTCACCTTACATGTGTGCCTTCTCCAGGGTCCAGGCACCTAATTAGTGGAGCCACACCTGAGCGGCTCCACTAATTAGGTGGGTGGCCCTTCATTCTTTCATGTGCGGCCGCCCAGGCGTGCACCTTAGAGGGAACTAACCACGGACTACCTTAATGGAGCTCGCGGACCACTAGTGGTCCATGGACCACAGTTTGAGGACCTCTGATCTAAAAAGACAAAGAGATGAAGGACAGGGGAAAGGTATACAGTGTTCAAGCAGAGTGATCTGGGTGATGGAGCAAAACTTCTTAGTTTAACTTTTTAAAAGTGTAAAATTAAGGTATCTTCTCCTATCCTCCCTATACATAACTGAACTACTTTGAGCCATATAAATACTTCAGATTAACAAGTATGTGAAACACACATACAAAAATCCAAGAGTACTGGATCAAACAAATGTACAATAGAACAACACTAATCTAAACTACTGAAAGGGAGAGTCCAGTGCAGGTAAGTGAGGTTTGTGGCCCAATCAGTGCTGGGGAAGAACACTAGTACCATCAGACAATTATAAATGCCCTACTCCTTCTTCAGGGGATTACCTGAATGCCTGGGGCATGCTAGGAATTGATATGGTGCTCCCACACTGGAAAAAGCATGTCATGCTCCCCCCGGTCTATGAGAAGCATGTCATGAGACACATTACTCTTGCCCCCAACACAGCAGCAGAATCTCACTGGCTTGTGTTTCAGTCAACTACACACTCAAAAGTTTTTTCCATTTGGGTTTGTAGGTTACCAAAGTACAGTTTTGCGAGATTTGACTAAGTGCAAAGTATTACTTTATGAGGTACCTACCTCAGTTTGCTTCGCCTCACCGTCAGAAGCCAGGAAATACCTATTTTAGCTAGATTCCAGATTTGAACTAATGTTCACACCCAGGTGAATTATCATCAGCATTTCATTTACCTGAAAGGCACGTGGCCTTGTAGTTGTGGTTTGTGATCTAGAAGTTTCCTGTGATGGCAGGTGGGGATCAGGCACAAACTCTTTCAACTTCTGCAGCTGTTCTTTTTGTTCCCTGTACATAAAAAAAAAAGTGTTACCATTCTGTGGCATAAATGTGCTGTTTAAAAAAAAAAAAGGGAACCAATATGTACACCAACAAAATATATTGTAGTAGTATTAAGAATCATTATTCACTACAGAGTTTACGTCTGGGATAAGCTATGACACAAGCAGCTGGTAGCACCCCAACAGCCAGCATACTGGGAGAGACTTGACTTAGATTGTGAGCTCTCTGATGCAGCGACCATCTTTTTGTTGTGTGTTTGTAGGGTGCTTAGCACAATGGGGTCGTGGTCCATGACTGGGACTCCTAAGTGCCACCTCAATACAAACAATAAATAATAATGGCTGCAGCAACTCGGAGCTCCCCTAACATCCAGTGTTCCTAACACCTGGCTTTGGAAAAATGCATTGGTTGGCAAATCCAGATCAACACACAACTGATACCCAAGAACAGATCTAGTTGAAGACACCTGAAGTTGAGAAAAGCTATTCTCTACATTTCTACTTCTGCTTCTGTCTCAAAGCATCATCAGAAGGAGTCTTATCAATTTCAAGCCTCTTACGCTGAATTGTTCTGCTTATGATCTGCTCCTTCTGAAGTACGCAATGAGAAGAGTCAGTGTAAGGTAGAAAACAACTCTCAATATGGTTTGATACAAAAGGGTGACTTCCCCAGCGTTAACTTTAAAACTGAGGAAAACAGTCAACAGAATCTTCTTTAATTGAACCCTTTCTTTGGTGCTGTAGAGAGAATCTGTTTCACATACGAAGCCTTCTTGTTTCAGTGTATCAGTTTATTAGGCCTTAAACACCATTATCTAAAGCACAGATGACAAAGTCGCTGACAACCTGGTGTATTAAACCAGTTCCCATGACAGATTAAATTCTCCAGAATCATAACTTCCATTCACTTTTTGAAAATTACATTTCTAGCACTTCTGGTTGCAATTAAAACCTTCCATATGGGAATAAAAGGTACACTATCTTTATGAGTGTGAAAACAAAACAGCTTTGAAAGAGGTAGAAAATGTCCCCATTCATTTCAATGTGTTTTTAACTGAAACCTAAGGATTACAAATGTTAACAGTAACTGTGTAACTGTTCATCATTTTAGTATAAAATCCAGCTTGTGCGATTATCACCCTAAAGGGTGCAATGGCAGATGCAGGAAAGTGGGGCACCCCATTCCCTGGACTTTGTCTTTACCAAATACTGCTCCCTCATTGATCTTCCTGTTCCCTCTGGAAGGTGAACCATGACACTCTGTTCTTAGGTCTATTCCTCTTCTTTCTACACTCTTCCCTGAAAGACCTCATTCATTTACATTCCAATTTATAAGTTTATCTCTTCCTTTTTTGATGTTCCTTCCTACAAATGTGCATGATGAACCCGTACCCATGGTACCTGTGCATCATCCAAGCTTTCTCTCTCTTTATATTACACCATTAGGGCACCTCTAAATGTTTCCAGTGGTAAGGGATTTTGGAAAACGGTTTGGAGGAATATTTTGCTGTTTATTGTTGCTTGGCCATTCTTCAGGATTCTTGTGATAATGATTGTTTTATATTTCATTATGCAGACAGTAAAATCCTGCATCAATCTCATTTTGGAGCTGTGGGTTGACTACATGATGAACAAAGCTTTTGCTATGGGATGCATGGAAAGGGGCAATCTCTGAGATCATCAGTTGGCTGGGCTCTGGTTTATTAAATTTGGATTTGGACGTGGACAGAGAGCCACTGCAGCGAGCAGTGAACTGAAGAGGCTCTGTTGCCTAACAAGTGGACCACTACATTTTGAATCAGCAGAGGAGGGTTTTTTTTTTTTTTTACCTTCACACATTCAACCCCAGGTACAGCACATTAGAATAGTTGAATTTTTCAGTGATAGCTACTTGGATCACCACGGACAGATCCACATCTAAGAAGCCATGCACCTGACTAGCCAAGGATGTAATAAAAAGCATATTTTGCTACTGTCATCATCCAGTAATCTACGGACACTGAGGCATCTAGTAGCATCCCAAGACTGCGTATCACTGTAACAACTGAAAAGGTAGACATCTTCAGTTATTTACTAAGTGCCAGTGATGTACTGAACACTACAAGAAACAGGAAAAAAAGATACTTTCTCTCACAAGCATCTTAAAAACTTGAGGACCATGCTAAACTTTGGCAAGTTCTTCAAAGCATTTTCCTCTTCCCACCAATATCACCTCTGTCTTTCCCAGGTTTTGTTTTAGTCAACTGTTTTTCATTCAGCAGCAGTGCTCTCTCAGGTACTGAGATATCTAGATGATGGCATCATCTACAGAAGATTTGCAGCTAGCTGATATCTGCATATTGTTGGCATTGGGTCCATAGTATTTCAAATCTTCCCTAGAATTGTAACAATTTAATAAAGGGTGGGAAAGTTGAATAGAAGGATAAACAAGTTAAACCCCAAGAGAGTCCTCATGTGAAATCTCTCTAGGAAGTGCAATAGCCCACATGACATGACAGGAATGAGGGAAGCCAATTTAATGCAATTCTGCTCATCTCACCAGGTCACTCAGATGAGTCATCAGCACTTCATAATTAAAGGGTGCTGGTCAAGAGTGCAGACAGATCTAATATCAGCATGTGTGTGTGCCAACTGTCTTTGGATAAGACGAGATTTTCCATCAATGTGACCAGTGCAGTTTCTGTTCCTTATGCTGGGCTAAAATCTGTCAGGGAAGGTTCTAAGATATTAGCAGAGGTCAAGTGCTGCTGGAGATGGCTTTTCACCAATGCGTCAATCACTTTGCCTGGGATGGGAAGGTTATGGGCAAAGTCATTGACACTAAGTGATGGTTTCTTGAACACACGCTGGACGACTGCATGTTTCAGGAAGGTTGATAGGCTGCCATCTCTGAAGCAGGTGTTAATGTTCTATTCTATGTCAGCAGTAGACTCAAGTGCTCCTGACTGGCTGCCACCAACCAAGAGGGGTACATATATGATTTCTAAGAACTGGAGAAGCTATCTTTGATCCAGGCAATCTTTTCTCGGTATACTTTACAAAGTTCTTCACACTGGGTTTCAAATGAGGGAAGGCAGTCAGGAACTATGATAAAAAAATAAGCACTGTACAAAACCAAAATAATCCATATTAAGTGGATTAAGATCTGGCTAACTGATAGATCTCAAAACATAATTGTTAACAGGGAATCATCAATAATTAGGACGACTCTACAAGAGTCCCACAGGGATCAGTTCTTAGTTCAACTCTGTTCAGTATTTTTACCAATAAATGCAAGAAAATATAAAATCATAGCTGATACAATTTGCAGATGACACAAAAAATGGTGGGGTGGCAAATAATAAGGAGAACAGAACTACATTTAGGAACAAAGAATGTGGGCAGCCATATTTACTGGACATGTGCGCGTGATAGTGAGAGGTGGAAACCTCAGGAAAGCAGTAACTCTGATAAGGACTTAAGGGTCACTAGATAATCCACTGAACACGAGCTTCCAATGTGAAGCTGTGGCAAAAAGGCTAACTCAATCCTTGGATGCATAAACAGGGAAATGTTAAATACATAGAGAGGTGATATCAACTTCACATACAGCACAGGTGAGATCGCTACTGGAAAACTGTGTCTAATTCTGATGTCTAAACTTTAAAAATGATTGTGAAAAATTGGAGAGAGTTCAGAGAAGTACTACAAAAAATTAATTTGAGGTCTGGAAAACATGCTTTACATTGAGAGACTTATGAGCACAGACTTAAGAGGTACTAGATCAGAGTCTTTAAGTACCTACATTGGAAGTAAACATTAGACTTTATGGAACTCTTTAACCTAGCACTGGCATAACAAGATGCAATAACTGGAAGTTGAAGTTAGATAACTTCAAACTGGAAACAAGACAACTTTTAAATAGTAAAACACTAGAACAGATTATCAAGGAAAATAGTTCATTATCTGGAGTCTTTAAATCAAGACTGGCTGAAAGTCAAAGGGACTTAGGTGCCTAACTCACTTGGGCACTTTTGAAAATTCAACCTGGATGTCTTTCTAATAGATAGGATCTAACTCAACAAGTTATTGGTCCTGATAGTAGTGAAAAATTCCCTCGATTGCAGAATTTCACCCAGTAATTCCTATGCTCTGCATTATACAGCTATAACTAGATAAAATCTATTCAGGTCATTATGCTGAACAGTTATTTTGGATGAAATTTTTCATCTGCTATTGTGTAGAGGATTTACTGGCTTCTCTAAAGTCTGCAGCATAGGACTACAGGAATTCCTTGCTCAGCAGTCATGTTAAAGCTACTGGACAACAGGTGGTTATAGAGACCATCAGCACCCTGATTCTATGGTTGGATAAAATTCTCCAACAGAATGTTTTGGAAGCTTGCTGAGGTCATGAATCTCCAAGGGCAGACCAGCACAGTCAGTTTGTCTGCCTGGTGAGAGACAGAACCGCAACTCCTCTCTGGAGAAGAAGATTGTCTGACCAGGAAGTTGCTGACTAGGATTACGTTACCTATGTCTACACTACAACCTAGACTAAAGATCAGGTTTAGTGTGTGTGGGGACAGAAACTCATAATAAACTGAATATAAAATCTTAGACCTAGGTGCTGGAGGTATTATTCACATGGATACTTAAATCTCCATAGTCAAGGAGTCATGGAGACTCCGCTACAAAGCTGTTAATAAACCTGTTGGGTCCAATAAGAAGCCAGGGTCGTGAGGCAGTCTACAAACCAGTAGTATTGCCATGCTGACTCTCAGATTAAGTGACCCATTTAACAGATTTAATTTTTGGGGTCACCTGTACATTTTTGCAGATCTGATTACTTAATATTATCCAGTATGCTTGCTCCTCAACACAAACTGAATATGGCAAAACAAGTTCCTCATCTTTCCCCAAACACCTTCCTCTTCTTTTTCCACTGACGTTGTAAAAACTGCAGCCTCCGAGTCACTCAGGCTTACTAGTTCTGTGTGATTTTCCATGCATCTTCCTTCCTCACATATTAGTAAATTTCTGCTAGTATTTCCTGTACGTTATCTAAAAAAATATGATCTTCCCTCTGTTCTTATGAACAAAACTCTTACACATGCATTGGTTCTTTTTCATTTTGACTACTCTAACCCCCTCCTCTCTGCCCTTGCTAATTTCTGTATCACTTACCTCAAGAGAATTCAGAATGCAAAAGTCATCTTCAGGCACTCTTCATCCATGTCACTCCTTTCTTAGCTTCTTCTTAACTTTTATATCAAGTTAAAGTTTTTTGCCCTCATCTTTACAGCTCTTCACAACCCTGCTTCTGCCTACATCCTAGGTATTTGCAATGTTCTCATCCTCATAGTATCTGGGTTCAGTTAAAATATAGTGATAATTGAAATGGACTAAAGGAAAATGAAGATAGTAATATCTTGGGATTTGCACAGAATAAGAAATCCATATGCTTCAAGCCAAACATTCATCACATCTGGGGGTGAGAAAGGAAATTATTGCCCTCCACACAGTACTGTACAATTTAATGGGTTTCAAAAGTACAATTGAATGGGTTTATAAAGATCAGCCGTCCTAGGGGCAGCTCCTTGAAGCATCATGTATTGGCAACTGCAAGAGGCAGAATACCAGAAAAGTTGAAATAATTGTCTAAACTGATAAAGCAAATCCTGTGACCCTACTTTACAGTATTTAATACAATTCCATGGATTAGTTCAGATAAATTTGCAACTTTTTTCCCTAAAAAAATTACAAGATTAGCTAACTCACCGAAGCATTTTCAGCTCCTGGGCAGCCTTGAGGATTATTTCATGCTGCCTTTGACTAAGGACCATTACCCCTCCAAGTGACTGTTCAGGGTCCAGGTTTGGCTCTGCTCCCAGCATGTCAGATGAACGTGGTGGTGGAAGGGATGGATCAAGCTGATCCTCCAAAGGTCGTAGTCTGTCTGCTTCATCAGGATACCATCTATCCGACAACCGTTCCCTCTCCCAGTCAGTCCTTTCAGGAAGGTAATCTCGCTTCTCCCTCGATGTATCACGCCTCTCTGGATACTCTCGGATCCTCAACTCCCCCCTGTCTCGGAGGTCTCTATCATAGAGATCCCTGTCTCTTTCCTCCCTCCACCGGTCCTCACGGTACCTGTCCAGAGGTGGAAGTGGTGGCAAAGGTGGAAGAGGAGGAATG
Organism: Trachemys scripta elegans; assembly: GCF_013100865.1. NCBI lineage: Eukaryota > Metazoa > Chordata > Testudines > Emydidae > Trachemys > Trachemys scripta. The sequence goes on from NC_048301.1 coordinate 42,544,110, forward strand.
TCCAGGTCATGACTCGGTGTATCTCTGTCATCCAGAGGTCTCAAGTAATCTCTGTCCCATTCTCTATCAAATTCTCGATCATAAATATCTAAGGGTCTTCCAATCCTGTCCAGATCTCTATCCAACTCCCTCTCCCTGGGCCTTTCCCAATCATCCCACCAAGTGTCTCGTCTGTCAAGATCAGAAGACAAAGGAGGTAGAGGAGGAAGAGGTGACAGTGGAGGCAATGAAAGATGCAGTGGTAACCTGTCATCTCTATCATATGGATCCAGGTGATCATCCTGAATATCTGTGTCACGCTCTCTCCAATATCGATCTCTTTCCCAATCATCCAATTGTTCGCGCTCTAAAGGACGGGCATCTCGTCTATCTAATGAAGGTTCCTCTTGCATTCTCTCCTCTTCATGACTCCAGGGAGCCCTTGTTGGTTCCTCTCGATGATACAGAGATAATTTCTCAGAGTTGTCTCCTAGGTGGATTGGTTTATCAATACTGCCTGTTTCAGGCCTGCCCATTTCCCTCTCCTGGCTACCTGATCGCCTGACAGAACCCCTCTCCCGACTTCCTGCCCGCCTGACAGGACCCCTCTCCCAGCTTTCAGCCCGCATGACGGGACCCCTCTCCCGGCTTTCAGCCCGCATGACGGGGCCCCTCTCCCAGCTTCCTGACTGCCCCCTATCCCTGCTGTCTGCCCGGCCAGCTGGTTCCTTGTCTCGGCTGGACAACACCCTCTCTCGGCTGCCTGACCGCCCAACTGGCCCCATCTCCCAATTGCCTGACTGCCCATCTGGCAACTTCTCCCTGCTACCTGACCGCCTATCCAGCTGCTCCTCCCGGCTGCTCATTCTCTGGATCATCCCCCGGCCTCGGGTGGCTGCCTGTCTGGGCAATCCTCTGCCTCTGTTTGTTAGCCCCCTGCCTCGGCAGTCTTCCAGTCTGCCCTGCCCCCTGTCTAGGCCGTCGTCCAGCCTGCCCTGCCCCCTGCCTCGGCCGTCGTCCAGCCTGCCCTGCCCCCTGCCTCGGCCGTCCTCCAGCCTGCCCTGCCCCCTGCCTCGGCCGTCCTCCAGCCTGCCCTGCCCCCTGCCTCTGCTTACTGGTCCATTGCCTCTATTATCTTCTGGTTGAACCGGCCCTTTACCCTGGTTATTTTCTGATCCAGGTAGTCCTTTACCCTGGCTATTTTCTGAAAGGGGCAATTTACTATCTGTAGATTTCAAGTCTGTATTTCCTGTTACAGGGGATGGAGGTAAGGCTGCTGTTCCTCCTGTTCTCGGAGGAATAGTAGACTGCACAGTTACAGGTGTACTGGGAAGTGGTGTTGGTTTTTGATTCTGAATGGGTGGAGGTTGAGTAGTTGGTTTTGTCTCTTCTACTTGCTGTGCAGGATCCTGAGAACTCCACGTCCACTTTTTAGGCCCAGGAATAACTTTTTTGACTTCAGCTTTGGGTGGTTCCTGTTGAGCTTTTGTCAGATCCTCAGCTGGCTGAACTGGACCAGAATTCTTTGCATCTGTATCAAAGGAAATTGGAGTAGACTGAGTTCTATTTGCCAACTCCTTGTTGACAGCTGCATCAGCAAAAGCTTCTCTGTTTTCTGTTCGGGACTCTGCTTGAGACTGCTGTTGTCCAAAAGGAGGTCTGGGCCCCCTCCACTGTGATCCACTTGGTCGGGAACTGTGCATCTGTGATGTACTTGGGGATGTATAAAACTGTGCTGCTGGCCCACGGGGGATAGTCCCCCATTTGCTTGAAGACCGTGCATCTGAATTCTGACCTTCAAATCTTGGCCTTGGCCCTTCCAAGTGCTGGCCTTCAAAACGAGGTCCTCTCTGTCTTGGCCCTTCAAATCTGTCAAAGCCTCTTCCCCGAAGTCCATCAAACCTACATGTAAAACAAGAGACATATTCAAATGAACAAATTAAGTGAGAATTCTCTAGAAGATATTTTCACTTTATAAAACTACTTTCATGCAAACATCTCTGTGTGCCTCATAAGCAAACCCCATTAAATCAGTACAGAAACATGGAAAAATGCACTTCAATTTCACACTGCACAACTGAGAGTGATGTAAGCCACTTGCAGACTAGGCAACCTCTAGGAAATAATGTTAGATGAGCCACAAAATAATCAGTGTCATGCCCCACTGTTGCACCAATATGTGAAGTTATGTCTCTATGCTGGCTCATATCATCTGGGGCATCATCCATAGACATGTAATGGGGAAAAAATTCCTGCTTATGTGAGAGCAGCAGCATTTGAACCACACTATATAGATAGTAGTGGCTGAAAGTGTAAATTTCAGCCATGAAGACTAGTTCCAGGAGAAACGTTGACTTAAAATCTTAGCTGGAAATCAAGTGTTATTTTAACATGTCCTGTGTTTAAAGCTCCAGACTAGGGCTCAGAAGATCTAGATTCTGTTTCCAGCACTCTCCAGATTCACTGTGTGACCCTAGTAAAGTCACAATTTCTCTGACTTTTGATACTCCAATAGCAAAACAGTGGTAATTCCCTACCACACGAGGGTGTGGGCAAAGATAAATAATTAATGTATGTGTAATTATCAGATACTACGGTACTGAGTACTACATAGAAAAACCCATAAATAAAATATAATTAGATAAATAAAATCTAGATACAGAATTTAAAATATTATTAAACAACAAGTGGAGCAAGCTTATGATGTTGCCCTGGTCTGGACAGCTTTGTGTGTTTTCTATTTGTACAACTGTATTTTATTCACATTTAGTTCACCTACAACTATGGTGGCTCAAAATGTGGGGAACTGGATAACAAATACAGCATGAAGTGAAAGGATTCATGCAACAGGAGCTAAAGATGCATATCTGGTCAAAAAACACTTTTTAATTAAATGCCCAACTACTGAATCTCATAACAGAGTAGATAAAATCAAAGTATTTTACACAGGAAAACTTAAAAGGGACTGAAAGTCACATTACTCAGATGTTTGTAACTTAGGCCTTGGCTACACTGGCGCTGTACAGCGCTGCAACTTGCTGCGCTCAGGGGTGTGAACCCCCCCCCCCCCCCCCCCGGGCACAGCGAGTACAGCGCTGTACAGCACCAGTGTAATCAGAGCCTGCAGCGCTGCATGCTCGCTCGCAGCGCTGCAAGCTATTCCCCTCGGAGAGGTGGAGTACATACAGCACTGCGAGAGAGCTCTCATAGCGCTGGCGGCGCGACTACACTCGTAGTCACCACGGCAGCACTGCAAGTCCCGAGTGTAGCCAAGGCCTTACAAGGTTGAATCTTGAACCAGTGCAAAAAAGGAAAAAGAAACAAGGCAGTTGGAGACTACAAGAACAATCAATTACAGGATCTTGTTTCTCAAAAAATACCAGGGTTGGAAACAATTGCTTTATAGCACTGAGGAGAACACACACTGTGGTAAACACAACTTTCCCCAGTATTATATATGATTGATCTATAATTCTAGTACAGTGGTGGGCAAACTTTTTGGCCCGAGGGCCACATCTGGGTGGGGAAAATTGCATGCAGGGCCAAGAATGTAGAGCTGTGGCAGGGGGCTAGGGTGCGGGAGGGAGTGCGGGGTGTGGGACGGGGTGTGGTGTGCAGGAAGGGGCTCAGGGCAAGGGGTTGGGGCAGAGGAGAGGTGCGGAATGTACGAGGGGGCTCAGGGAAGGGAGTTGGGGTGCACCAGGGGTGCGGCTGGGATGCAGGCAGCGGGCTCAGGGCAGGAAGTTGGGTGCAGGGTGAATGAGGGGTTCGGGGTGTGGGCTCGGGGCTGGCACTGCTTACCTTGAGCGGTTCTGGAGTGGCAGCAGTGTGCACCAGGGCCAGGGAAGGCTCCCTGCCTGTGTGCCCTGACCACACGCTGCTCCCGGAAGCAGCCGGCACCACGTCCCTGCGGCCCCTGTGGGAGGGGGGGCAGAGGGCTCTGTGCGTCGCCCTCGCCTGCAGACACCGCCTCCTGCAGCTCCCATTGCCCGCGGTTCCCCATTCCTGGCCAATGGGAGCTGCGGGGGGCGGTGCCTGCAGGCGAGGGCAGCGCGGAGCACTCTCCCCCTCCCCCCCCCAGGGGCCGCAGGGATGTGATGCTGGCTGCTTCCAGGAGAGGGGGTGGCAAGCCCTAGTTTGCCCACCCCTGCTCTAGTAGTTTGAATTATCAGCTGCTAACGATCACTTTGGATGTGAAATGGGGGGTGATGGGAAATGATTGAGAACAGAATGACACTCCTGTGAAGTCTCACATCCTGCAAGGGCTAGAAATACAGTAACTCCTCGCTTAACGTTGTAGTTACGTTCCTGAAAAATGCAACTTTAAGCAAAATGATGTTAAGCTAATCCAATTTCCCCATAAGAATTAATGTAAATGGGGGGTGGGGGTTAGGTTCCAGGGAAATTTTTTTCACAGTATAAGTTTTAAACAAACAATTTAATACTGTATACAGCAATGATGATTGTGAAGCTTGGTTAAGGTGGTGAAGTCAGAAGGTGGAAGACTGTGGGATATTTCCCAGGGAATGCCTTACTGCTAAATGATGAACTAGCACTCAGCTGACCCCTCAAGGGTTAACACGTTGTTAATGTAGCCTCACACTCTACAAGGCAGCACAAATGGAGGGAGGGGAGACAGCATGGCAGACAGAGATAGAGAGACACATGCTGTATGAGAGAGAGATGTGCATTGCCCCTTTAAGTACGTTGATCCCACTCGAAGTACATTGCCTTTTTAAGTTGAGACAGCAGCTGCTGCCAGCAAGCTCCCTCTGTCCTGAGCCCTGTCGTGTCTCTCCTCCTCCCACCCCCGCTCTATGGAGATGGGGTAAGTGGGGGGCAGGAGCAGGGAGGAGGGGGACACCCTGACATTAGCCCCCCTCTTCCCTCCCCAAACCCCCCGCCCTCCGCACAGCAAGCAGGAGGCTCCCAGTCCACTTAACTACAGTGATTAGGGGTGAATCTAAATTTTAAGTGTAGACCAACCAGGCATAAGATAAACACAGTGAACAGTGCACATAATTTATTTTCAAAAACCCACAAAACAAAACCCACTATGTTGCATACACAATTTCCCCTAGGGAGAGATGACAAAGAATGAAGCACGTGTGACAGATTTTCTCACACTGTTTAAAGCACAACTGGCACTATAGGTACTACGGTGATGACAGCAGTATAAAAATCTGTATAGATGAGAATGTGTGTAAACTAAAGGAAAAAGACCTACCTAGGACCTCTTGGTCCTTCGAAGTATGTGCCTCTGGGTGGGTCTGGAAGCAATCCACCTGATCTCACTGGTTTATCTTGAACGTTGGAGGTTGGGGGTACATAGGTTGAAGATACTGTAGAAGAAGTTTTCAGTTCTCCAGATGCTGGTTCAGATGAAACAGAAACAAATGGCACCGCTTGCTTACCCAGATGAACTTGAGAGTTTCCTTGGTCTGAAGAGTCAGCAGATGTAGTTATATCAGAATGACAAGGTAAAGTTGCAGATGAACCAGGTATTTTAAATACAAAAGAATCAGGGATAGGAAGCAGAGCTGGCCTGGTTGTCTTAGTGGACTGGAAAACCTGAAGACTGGATGTTGGGGGTTCAGATGAGTTAGACAACTGAGGATCAGAAGACAGAGGTGGGGGAACCTGCGGAGGGGCAGTTGAAGGCAAAGATGGAGGCAAAACAGGCACGCCTCCTTGAGAGGTTTGAGAGCATGGAACAAAAGGAGGTGGCAATGCAACATTCCCAGTGTATTGATTCTTCATGTTTTGAAGCGAGTTCACTTTCTCCTGCAGATGGGACTGAGTAGCTTTCATCTGTCCCTGCCATGTTTTCCACTGTTTCTCATACTCCTGGAGCTGATCTTTGTGAGGATAGGTCTGAAGTTGATCCTGCCATCCTTGGAATTCACGCTCCCATTCTTTGTGAAGTTGTTGAAACTGTTTCTGCTGCGCCTCATAATGCTGCAGCTGCATATCCACTGACATTGTCTGCAAGAAAAATAGACACAAACCCCTGAAGAACACAGCTTCCAGAATGCAATGCTCTGTATCTATCCGCAGCCTGGCCCCAATGCAGGTCTGTCGTCGCCATGCCTGCAGTAGCTGGAATCTGCTAGGCCTTGTCCCAGGCAACTGCCCTGGATTGGGCAGTGACCCGCAGGCTCGGTAATTGCAGTGGGAGCAGGATTGCTGGGCATGGATCCCGGGGAGGGGAGTGCAATTCGGTTCGTGCTTAAAGGCTAGGGGAGCAGGTGAGGGTCTTGTAGCCCTCGGGGATGTCTCTATACAGCTGTTAATAAACTGACAAAGCTCTGGCTGCGCTGTTTTAGTTGGGGATTGGTCCTGCTTTGAGCAGGGGGTTGGACTAGATGACCTCCCGAGGTCCCTTCCAACCCTGATATTCTATTATTCTAAATGCTGCAGAATACATTTTAAGTTCCTTCTGAAGCCACATACTTGAATATCACCCTCTGTCCCAAGCAGAAGCTTGAGAGAAGAGTTACATAGAAACAGAAGCAAACATATTCTGTCTAGTACAGACATATCCTGTCTGGTATATCTCTAACCTATACATTTTAGTGATAGATAAGGGCAAACACATCCATACAAAAAGCCCACATCACTCAAGGTGGGGGGAGGGCGGAGTGGGGAGAGTATAATTAGCAACAGATTACTTCTGCACACAACCAAACTATTTGGGGCTATTAGTAGAATATCCTCCCTCCCTACTGAATCACAAATCAATCCACAAATATTCTAATATATGTAGCAAGCAGCCTTGTTTCCCAAACTCTTCAATTTGTTTCTCCAAGCACACAGCAATTCATTTTAAATGCACTTTCCTTCACATTCGAGAGCACCACCTGGACCACTAAACCAGGTATACCTTGAGTAAACTGCAGTAGTGCTCCAAGTTTGGGCTTATAGAACTTGTTTATCTAACAAGACAAATTAAGAGAACAATCTCTCATTAAGCTTGTAATAAAAGTTAGTGAACCTACAACAGTCACTAACTATTCAATATATTTTATCTGTACCCACATCTATATCTGAACTGCTGTGGCCAAACTGCAAGTCTCCTTTACCCTGCCTTGTAAAATCATGAAAATGTACTACCTAGGAACCATGATGATTATTTTACTTGTCTCCTTCACCAGGCTTTCCTTGGGGCTACTGGCTCCAATATACTTTTCCTTTATCTAATGACTTTCAGATCCTTGAGTGCTAGGAGTGGCAAATACCCACACAATACATATTATTCATGCAGAGTCACACTATTGCAACATAAAATGAAAAAGTATTAAAACAGTATATTTTGTATAAAATATGAATCAACAAGGGTTCACGAAGAGCTGTGCAAGAAAAAATGTGATGGCCTAATTATCATCTTTTATCTCTTCCCTTTCAATATTGTCATAACCAGTCAACGCGTATAGGAATGCCATATCAATGGTCCATTCAATTCAATGTAGCCAGCTCTGAATCAGTTTGGGTCAAACCAGTTGCCCCTCTAGCCCTATATTTTGTCTCTGAGAATGAGCAATGATGTATTATTAGCATTGTGGTAATGTCCAGAGAATCCAATTAGGATAGGGACTCCATGATTGTAACTGTTGTAAAAAAACAAACAAAAATCTCACTCACTCACACTCACACAAAGAGATAGAGTGGTCCACTGGATAGAGCACTGGACTGGGAATTAGGAGATCAGGATTCTGTTCCCAGCTCTCCCACAAACCTGCCATGTGACCTTGAGTGAGTTACTTTACCTCTCAGTGCCTGTTTCATTTCTTACTCTTTGTCTGGTCTGTCTTGTCTATCTAGAATGTAAATTCTTTCAAACAGAGAGTAACTCTCACTATGTGTAAGTACCACTCCTAGCACAATGGGGGTTCAATCTTAGTTGGAGTCTCTAAGTCAGACGTGGGCAAACTACGGCCCGCGGGCCACATCCGGCCCGCAAGACCGTCCTGCCAAGCCCCTGAGCTCCAGGCCCCTGTTGTCCCCCCTCCCCCGCAGCCACACCACTGAGCGGGCCGCACTCTGGCCCGTCACTCCCCTGGGCAGCATGGGGAGCTCAGCTGGCTCTGCTGCTGTTAAGGGGGTTGGGGGGGGTTGGGTAGGGGTACGGGGGATCCTGGGGGGCATTCAGGGAGGAGGAGGTGGTTAGATGGAGTGGAGGTTCTGGGGGGGGCGGTCAGAGGATGGGGAACAGGGAGGGTTGGGAGTGGGAGTCCCGGGGGGCCTGTCAGGGGGCAGAGATGTGGATGGGGTCAGGAGGGCAATCAGGGGACAGGGAGCAGAGGGCGGTTGGATAGGGGGTGGAAGTCCTGGGGGGGCTGTCAGGAGGCGGGGGTGTGGATAGGGGCGGGGCAATCAGGGGACAGGGAGAAGGGAGGTTGGATAGGAAGAAGTGGGTTGTAGCCCACGAAAGCTTATGCTCTAATAAATTTGTTAGTCTCTAAGGTGCCACAAGTACTCCTGTTCTTTTTGAGGATACAGACTAACACGACTGCTACCCTGAAACCTGGATAGGGAGTGGGGATCCTGGGAGGGGGCAGTCAGGGGTCAAGTAGCAGGAGGGGTTGGATGGGTTGGGAGTTCTGAGGGGGGCAGTCAGGGGGCGGGAAGTGGGAGGAGGTGGGAGCCAGGCTGTTTGGGGAGGCACAGCCTTCCCTACCCAGCCCTCCATACAGTTGCACAACCCCGATGTGGCCCTCGGGCCAAAAAGTTTGCCCACCACTGCTATAAGTGCTACTATAATAATTTGGAGTTTTTTAAGGGCAAATACCACCCCTCTCACAAAGAAAATGGGAAGGCATAGGCTCTCCCCTAACCCCCAACAATCCCATGATCTACTTAATTACCCAACACCACCCTACTGACCCCAGCTAGCAATAATCTTATCCTCTGAAACATGAAGATTTACAACAATTAGTTTTATCTGAATTTGCAATTCTTACAGATGTCTAATCTATTTTTAATCTTACTAATCTATTTATATCAATTATATCCTTAGGCAGTGAGTTCCACTATTAGTTATACTTTACCTAAATATTTCATTTATTTTGGCTTTTACATTGTCTTTTTGAATATCCTCTTTTCCTTGTATTGGAGGACAGAGTAAATAATGGCACTCAACCAGCTCTTTCTGTTCCTGTCACTTTAAGTAACCTTTTCTTTTCTAAACTACGCTGTCCTACTGTAAAATTTTCAGACACCTAAGTCCCATTTTCAAAAGTAACAGGCTCTTAGGAGCCTAAATTACTCCTTAGATGATTTTGAGAACTGTATCCCATGTCAATAAATAGTCTTTTAATTACTCCTCATATGAAAACTGCTCCCATCAACATCTCAATATTCTTGTTACTCTTCAATTGAGACTGGCAAGTAACTTCTCAGGGAAGGGGGAGCTAAGTCTTTGCCCGTGAACAAAGATTAAAGAGAGAGCAAGGCAAACAAGTCAGCCAGAAGAAATGATTATACTACATACTTCTTATCAGACCATGAGTGTTACATCATGCAAGAGGTATACCAAATCCCAGTTCCTCAATGACTAACCTGTGGGGGGGGTGGCTGTTGTATGATCTGTTGGTACTTCTGTAGGATCTGTTGCAGTTGAGCATGCTTCTGCATTATTCTCTGATACTGAAAGCCAACTCGATGGTGTGGATGTTGCTGCCACTGAGCTGCTGCCACCTGCAACTGCTGCAACCTCAAATCTTCCTCAGAGTCCTCAGGAGGTTCAATATTCAGCTGAAGATAAATATAATTATTATGACTAAGGGAAAGCTCATTCAAGCACAACACCTAAACAAGCACAACCAAATTCATAGAAGTTTCCTGGCAGTTAATAATTCTGTGATCCTGCATTTTGGTGTTCTGATTTTCTGTGACACTATCAGAATAAATGATTTTGTTTATCTTCTTCAATAAAGGGAATAGTTCAAGGCAAAAATCAGATGTGAGAATTTGCCTGCATATTCTAAGTAAAAACTATCACCAAGCACATGGGCAAAGTTTTGGGCAAAACTTCTTGGTTATTAGGCACAGACTATGACCCCATTCTTTAACAAAGGAATCATTATCTTCCAAGGTCTGGAGTGGAAGGCAAGATCACCACTTTCCTTTCCAGCACACAACAGGATGCATCTCAGCTAAAAATTGGAATGATTAAATCAAAATCCAAACCATTCCAAAATTCCGGTGTGTTTGGATTTAGTATTCTGGTTCAGGCCTGAGCTATTAAGTTCAGATGCATGTCTGGATACAAACTTCCACAAAGTCTTGAGGATAGAGGCACTACATTGAATGTGGGGTACTAGCTCAGGCATATCTCTAATCCTGACTGCAAGATTTATACAAGCAGCTGCAAAAGGAAAAGGCACTAATACCTTCCAATTCAGCAAATCATACAGCGGGACAGAGGTAAAAAATCTTGAACACTAACAAGGAAAAGTCATTCAGGAATTTCAGGTTAAGGAACTAGGGAGCACGGGATTAGCTAATTGGAACTACAGTAATTCATTCATTTCCCTTATCCTATTTTCTTTAAAATAATTCACCTTTGCTGAGATATGTCATCTGACCTACTGGCATCAGAGACAAATACAGTTCAGAATCTCTGAACACTATTCACTTCAGCATGGCAGGGTGCATGGGTCCCAACAGCAGAAGTCTTTCAAATCTGTAGTAGGAGGACTCTACAAGCCCAATCTGACCTTGCAAAGGGACCCTACTCATCACCTAACAAAACTGAGACAGCAGCTTGTCCCTGAAAAATATTTTACTAGTTCCAAACCTGCCAGACCAGGGAGATGTGTACCCAGACCTGTCTTTTCCAGCTGTAAAGTCTATTAATTGGGAGGCAATATGGGCTAGTGAATAGATCACTGGACTTGGATTCAAGAGATTTGGGATCTATTGGACTCCAAAGGTTTGGGGTCTATTGGACTCAAGAGATCTGCGCCTGGCCTGCTGGGTGATCCCAGGTACCTCACTTGCCTTCTGTACTTCAATTTCCCCATATGTAAAATGGAGATAATGATACTGACCTTCTTTGCAAAGTGCTTTGAAATCTACTGGTGAAAAGCACTATATAAAGTCTAGGTATTATTATTCAGACCCAGGCAGGAGGAAAACATTTTTTTTTAGGAATGAATGTCCCATATGGAATAGCATCTCTGCATAGCCTACCTTAGGTTCAGTAGATGAGACAGGAGGGTCCTCTTTTTTGGAAGCTGGTATTAGGGGCTCGTTAAGTGAAGGCGGTTCAGACTGCTGATTAGGAGCAGTCACTTTCCCTTCTTCTTGCTGTATTCTCTGCTCAGGTGCATCCTTCACTACTCCTGGACCCTTCGGTTGCTGCTGTCCCTGTGCATGTGCTTTTGCCCTCTGCTGCAGACTTAGCAAGTGTTGCTGGTACCAATACTGCTGCTGTTCCTATAAAATACAAAAAGGTTGCAAGAATTACAGTAGCAACCAGGTTTAATAGACAAAAACAGATAAAGATAACCTGCCAAGATAATCACCAAAATCTGGCAGAGAAAACGGTCTCCAGAGAAGTGTTTATGCCTGTTTCATAGTGATAACTCACTTCTCTACCATCATTACAGAGAAGCAATAGAGGTCAAAACCCTTTATCAGGATTCAGGCACCACTGTCCTAGGTGGTGTTATACAGACATGAAGGAAGATGCAATTCCTATCCCAAAGAGTTTAAAACCGAGGAAGGCAAAAAAACAGAAAGGAGAGAAAGGTGTTCAACATATGAGCTAAGGGATTGGGGTGAATGGATTTGTTAATTCCATTTCATTATTTTATTAACAACTTGTTATATGTATTTATTATGGAGCTCATATGAGGTGGGATAATGGGAAAGTTGGATGAGGAGAATTAGTAGGAGCCATGGAACAGGGAAAAGGAAAGGGGGCAGAAGGACACTGAAGGAAGAAATGCACAGAGGAAAGAAAGAAGAGGGACAAATGGAGAGGACCATGGAGAGCGGGAAGAGTGAGGATGGCAGCAGAGAAACTGTGAGGGAGAGATGTGGAAGGAGACTGGGGCAAACAACCAGTCAGACAGAAAACAATACCCTGAGTTCAGATTATAAAAAGCTGTCTTCTAACCTCACTGGCATCTGGGAGCTGCAAGGTAACCAGATGAGGACGCCAGAAATAAGACAAGGCCAGCTATGGAGATGGTCAAACTCCTAGCATTAAGTCCTCAACTTTAAATATGTTCAAAGTACAGGTGCTTTATAGCTGAAAGGCCTGTCCTTTGGAACATGGTTCCACAAGGTCTGATGGCATATTCTGACATTTAGACCTTCTTTGAAGGGGAAAATGCTGAAGAATTTCCTCTGCATTTTCCAAGATCTTCACTTTCTCCATGTGTGTCATATAGACAAATGGATATATATTATCCATTATAAATCCCCTTTTCTAGGTTTTGTAACCAAGTAGCATACATCTCCTCCAGGTTGAAATAATGACAAGGAATAGCTCAGCCCTCAAATATTTTTATACATTTTCAAAATAGTAGGTAGCTCAATAATTGTACTTCATCAGGATTTTCACTGCCCAGCCCCAAATATCAAGGATAAAGTTGGAAGAAACTTCCTACTGATTATGGTTCTATAATCAGCACACACACTAAAAACTCAATGAAATTCTGGGAGCTCAGATTTAAAATAAGATACAAAAGGAACTAAATTCTAACTTTATAAATTCAGAATACTGAATGTTTACTAAAAACGTATACTGAAGTCCCATTCATCAAGAGAATTTATACAGCTTTTGTAAGAACTCTAGCAAACTACAGGGGACAGAGGTTGGTATTTTAGAGCCATAAAGTGAGGATATGGAAAAGCTTATCCTAAAGCTCATGGAATGGTGCGGCCTATGAAAGCGCAAGCTCAATTAGCAATTTCCCCTCTTCTGACTGTCCCACATGTTTCATACCCTTCCAGTTCATCTTTTCTATCCACACACTGTGAAGAAGAGCCACTTCTGAAAACAGTAGAGAAGCCAACAGGAATGACCGTTTATTTTTAAATGCAGGCATAAATTCAGCATTGGTGAATGATGCTCGATGAGATTCCTTAAGACTAAAGTTTCCAATTCATCTTCAAAATAGGTATAAAATAAGCATGTGCAATGCAAACTTCTTCCACCCACATACCTTATGCCTGAATTAGAAGGACCTATTTCTAGTAGTGAGGTATGAAACGGACCAATTTAAAGAGCAGATCTATGCAGAAAATCACTTCTATAAAATGACATTTTGGGGATTATGTCTATGATAGGAGATGCTATCATTCTAGATCCTGCCATTGACCTCTGCCAATATCCTTCATAATCAGGATTCAGATCAGAATATGACATAGAGACGCTCTCATGGCTATGGGTGGAGGACAAACATCCATACTTACAGCATGGGATCTCTCAGCAGCCTTCAACTCCATGTTGCATTAGGAGTTGCTTTTGCATTCAAGACCTAGCAGAGGCATGCAGAACAGCACTAAGCTGGATTTAATCATTCCTTTCAAAGAGATGTCACATGAAGTGATTTCATACAATAGTGATGGTTATGACATAGATAAATAAAAGAAGATAGTCACGATAGACAACTGCTCTTCTGCCCCGAAAACCTAGTCACTTGTGAACACATCCTATCTCCTCTCCTTCTCAATATATAGATTAATCTGTAGGAGAGATCATGATACCACATAGGCTACAATACCACCAATATAATGACACCCAGCTGTAAAGCTCCTTCACAGCACATGAAGCCAGAACCACTTTATGTCCCACCATCTGACTGAGGGCTTGTCTACACTACCGCGTGTGGTCGATATAAGATATGCAACTTCAGCTACGTGAATAGCGTAGCTGAAGTCGATGTAATTAGATCTACTTACCGCAGTGTCTTCACTGCGGTAAGTCGACAGCTGACGCTCTCCCGTCGACTCCGCTTGCGCTTCTCATTCTGGTGGAGTATCAGAGTCGACAGGAGAGTGCACAGCAGTCGATTTATTGTGTCTGTACTAGACGCGATAAATCAACCTCCACTGGATTGATCGCTACCGCTGATGTAGCGGGTAGTGTAGACAAGCCCTGAGAAAAGTGAATGGACAAAAAAAAGAGATGTCTAAAGCTCAGACTGAGCAAAACAGAGGAGATACTGGTGAAGGATGCATTTCAAAGAGATGGTGGGAACTTTAGTCCTCATCTTTGACTGAGGGCTTCTACTCTCCCAGTGTCAAGGTGGTGACTATTCTTGGAGTCCTACTGCAATCACTGTTACTCCCATACACAAGGAATGCAACAATATCAAGGAGCTTCTTCTTCCATCTTTGACTAACCAATGGTTTATACCAGTGATACTGAGCCTCAAGTCGTTCAGGAGCCAAATTACCTATCAAAAGAGTACCCAAAAGAGCTACAGTAGTGTGAATTCATTGTTTCATTTACTATAGTGCTATTCATATTTAAAGAGTATGACAGAGAAAATATTAGTTTATATACAATTATATATTATTTTAACAGCAAAGTTCACAGTGCAAATTGATAACTTAATTTGGTTAATAACATAGTAAAAGCATCCCTGATTGGTTAATTATTAACTCACACAGTGTTTTAATATCACATGCTGCAAAGAGCCCCAGGAGACAAATTCGAGAGCTGCAGTCTGAGTATCACTGGTTTATACCTGTTCCTCTCTGGGGAGGATCTCACCACAGTGAAATAGATATCATCACCTTCTGGTTAGGGTAAATTACCACAACACAACTTCTACCAAATGCCCAACTGTGAAGGTCACACAGAAGCGCCACCTGGTATAACATACGGCAGCCTCAGTCTAACTCAAACAAGGAAAACCAAAGAAGTGCATCATGTCAACATACCATTTGTTCCACTGACTCTCCATTTAGTTCTGTATCCATTTCAAGAACCTAGTCCTTTTTAAAACTTTTAATGGCCCACCAGGACAGCAAGACTCTATGCAAGCAGTGTGATTGCCAGAGTCCAGGATGAAAAACTTGGGAGTCTTGGTAACTACAAAATATCAGGATGAATCTGAGTCTTTAGTGCACAATGCAAGACCAATCTTTTTATGCTGCAATTCCTTTCCCAGAATGGTAAAAAAAAATTAAAAAAGCCTGGTGATGCTTGTGGAAGAAGACAACAACAGAGATGATAAGCAAGGAAGAGGAAAACAATACAGCAGTCCAGAACACAGGGCTATGAAGCTTAGGTATCTACCTTCATGGGAAAACATACATAATCTTTGTTTAATTTTCCACAGAATATGCACCCAGATACCAAAGTGAATGGTATATGATAAATAAATTTGGTAGATACTTCACTTATTAAAGCTATGTCTACACTAGAGAGCTTACAGTGCAGGGTGACCAGATGTCCCAATTTTATAGGGACAGTCCCAATTTTTGGGTCTTTTTCTTATATAGGCTCATTTACCCCCCCTCTCCTCCCCATCCTAATTTTTCACACTTGCTTTCTGGTCACCCTATTATAGTGGCACAGCTGTACTGATGCAGTTGCGCCACTGTAAGCTCTCTCGTGTAGCCACTCTATGCTGACAGGAGAGAGCTCTCCTGTCGTCATAATGAAACCACCCCCAATGAGCGGTGGTAGCTATGTCAGTGGAAGAAGCTCTCCCGCTGACTTATGTTGGTGTAACTTATGTTGCTCGGAGGGGTGGTTTTTTCACATCCCTGAACGACATAAGTTATACCAACATAAGTGGTAGTGTAGACATTGCCTAAGTCAAGGGCTGTCAAACTTGGGTTCGGGACCCCTCAAGAGGTCATGAGGTTATTACATGGGGGAGGGGGGTCACGAGCTGATAACCTCCACCCCAAACCCCGCTTTGCCTCCAGCATTTATAATGGTTTTAAATATATAAAAAAGTGTTTTTAATTTATAAGGGGGGGCAGGGTCAAACTAAGGCTTTTTATATGAAAGGGATCACTAGTATAAAAGTTTGAGAACCACTGGCCTAAGTGTTTCTGAAAAGATACACCTTGCCATAAGGAGACACAGGAACCTTATTTTTATTGTGCTAGGCTGTGCTGCAAAATGTGTCACATGGCATGGGACTAAACCACAATCACACACAGAGATCTGTCAATGTTACACAGTGGAAGAAAAGTTATATAACAAGGAATTACAAATGACAAATTGCAATACGTTGCATAATCTACTTAATATATGGGGGAGGGGGAGAAGCAGCACTCTGTTTGGCTATTGATACTGTTACTACAGGAGATAATCAGAAAATTATCTTCTGCCTAGACTAGATTGTCATTAAATAAAAAAGAGAAAGATTTCATAACTCTTCTTCCGCACATCAGTAGAAGTTATAATATTTCAATGTTCAACCTTTACAACCCTTTAGTTACCACTTTCTTTTTAAATTAACATTTAATTTTGTACTGTATCAAATTCAGCAAACTACAATAATGCAAAGTTAGGGCAAAAAGTCAGAAAATGCAAAAGGTAGTGGTGTTTATTCAGTCACAACTCTGCTCCTCTATGTATGCATTGCAATAATCCATTAATTATGACTGTTATTTTATATGTATGTATGGTTGTCAACATAATTATTGTATTGTATTATTTTAAAAATAGTATAGCATAATGAAATTACAGACTATCATAACAGATAGCAACAAAGCAAGGTGGGAGGGTGTTAACATTTAATATTCAACCTCCTAAAATCCAGCACTTTTGAGTGCTCAGTTATTCAACTAAAATACTGAATCTACATCTAATTTACTATTTTGCTTTGAGGGGAGGGAGCTTAAAGAAAAATGAACACAAGGGGAGTCCCCAATTCTATAGAAGTAAAAAAACAGCTAGTGCCTATCAATACCATTATAAAAGTGCCCATCTACAGACATAAGTATTTTTAACAGTAAAAAGTATATTTTTCACCCTCACCAAACTCAAAAACTTTTGAAAAGACTTTCCTCAAGTACTTCATAAAAGTTCACCTTTAGGAAGAGATCAAGCATGAACACGTTTAGGCTAAAGTCTGTCTATTTTTGAAAGCTGTACGCATAAGGCATCTAGAGTCTGTAACGGAAATACTTTTGTAATCTTAACTATTGCAAGTATGGCCAATTTGCACTGTTCTATCATTTGTGTTGATAAACAACTGAACAAATATTACTGTAAGAGAAAAATCAAAACAAGAAACTATGCAAAACAAAACTAGGTGGCAATCCTACAATGTACCAACAGACTGCTGCACTGGTATGGAGGGCCCAATGAAGTCAATAGGGTTCCGTGCAGTTCATCTGCACAACTTACTTTGCAAGATCGGGGCCTTAACAGTCTGAAAAATCCACCCAGGGGATAAAGTTCAGTCAAGGCTGAAACTTTATTCTTTACTCATCCCATTGTGCTTGGGAACTGTTGGCTCCTGAAAACCAAGTACTACAGGATGTACATTCAACGGGAGTTTATGGAATTTTAGTCTTATCTGTACCATTCCTGGCTTTTATGAGCTGAAGCCAAATATTCTGTTTTATTTAAATGTGATTCATTTATTGTTTCTCTATTTTATCTGTCTTTAGTTGAGCATCTTTACAATTCACACTACATCGGTAAATGATCAGTTCCCATCACTACCTTTTCTAACCCGGAGCCACACTCGGCAGCAAAGCACAGGTTGGACACTTTGTTCTTACCTGCGGGGTCATAGTGGAAGGGTCTGGTTGTGGGGTGCTGTGCTGGTCAGAACTGTCACTGGTGTCCTTAGCAGCACTCTGCACTGCCTCTTGCTGAGCAGGAGTGGAAGGGGGCAAGGATGACTGGGATGTAGTAAAGTGAGATTTAGACTGAGAAAGGGAAGGTGTCAAACTAGACTGGGTTGGTTGGGAAAGGGATGATTGGGAAGGGGACAAATAAGATTGAGAATGTGTCTGATAGGATTGGGAGGAGGCTAAATAAGATTGAGGGGCAGTTGATGGAGGGGGCTCCAAATAGGATGGTGGCGGTGGCTGGGAGAGCTGAGAATGGGACAAATAAGACTGGGGCGGAGGGGACTGGGAAGGGGGTGGCTGGGCCGGGGGAATATAGGGTTCAGACTGAGCTGGGGGGACATAGGCCTGTGAAGGGGGTGGATAGGCCTGCTCAGGCGGTGGGGGCGACTGTGGCGGAGAGGACAGCTCCATGTCCATGGGCACTGGGGAAGAAGGCAGGTGCTCCCAGTCGCTGTGGGGCTGAGACGGCTGGAGGGTCTCATGCTCTCGAGGCAGGGGGGGCGCCGGGGGCTTGCAGACCTGGGGGTCCCGGGGTGGGGGCGGCGGAGGCGGCTCGCGGTGCTTGAACTGCTTCTGGTAGCTGCGGACGGGGGGCGGCACTGGCGGCGGCCAGTCGGTGAAGGAGCCGGGGAGAGGCGGAGGGGGCAGACCCGGGGGCGGCGGCCCGGGCGGGGGACCCCCCAGAAGTACCGACTGCATCTGTTTCTGGTGCATTTGCTGCAGCTGCTGCAGCTGGGCCAGGTGCTGCTCCTGCAGGCTCAGGAAGCCCGAGGCACCGGGCGCGGGGGCCACGCCGGGGCCCGGGGGCGGGTAGTTCGGCGGCGGGACGGAGGGGGGCATCACGGGCGGGGGTACGGGCAGCGGCGGGGGCGGTATCGAGGTGGGGGGCGGCGGGTAGTGCCCCGCCGCCCCGTACAGCCCCCAGGCCGGGTACATGGCGGGGCCGGGTCTGAGGCGGCGGCCGGAGCGGAGATCGGCGCTTCCACAGGCCGCGGCGAGTGGCGACAGCAGCGGCGCGTGCGACGCACAGTGCCTGCGTAGTGAAGCTCGTTGGACCTCCGAGACAGAAGAGTGGCATACTGGAAGCTAGAGTGCCCCCAGCCAGGACCATAGAGAGGGGCTCGCTGAAGTTAGAGCGCCACCCACCGATCAGCCCGGGCTATAGCGTGGCCGGGCACTGGCGGAACAGCACGGACAATAGAGAGGTGAACTAACTGGGCCTAGAGCGTCGCTGAAACCCTGGTCTCTTCTTCCCTCCAGTCGGCTTGGACAAAAGAGAGTGGCAAAGAGGAGCTAGAGCGCCGCTCAGAGGAAGGCGATCGGCCTCCATCTTGTTGGGGGAGGAACAACAGATTGGAGGCCTCCGCCTTGGCGCCTTCTGGGTCCTTTCGCGGCCAAGGTTTTCACCCTTTCTCACAGCTGATCCCTCCCTTGCGGGGGCTGGTTTCCCTAGGTGTGCCCGCCTGCCCCTTGCGTTCATCGCTGCCGTCGGGGCGCCCTAAGCCTTCCCTGGGAGACGGGTCTCCAGTCTGGTGAAGCTCAGTGTCAGGGAGGTCTGCCTTGGATAGGGTGACCAGATGTCCCGACTTTATAGGGACAGTCCCGATTTTGGGGTCTTTTTCTTATATGGGATCCTATTACCCCCCCCCATCCCAATTTTTCACATTTGCTGTCTGGTCACCCTAGCCTTCGATTGCCTCCCCTCACCTCCAGCCACAGGGTGGAGGCCTGTGGGACTGCATGCCCTGGCCACACACAAGTTCAGTCACAAGCTGGCATCAAATTAGGGTCCCAAAAACACAGTCTTGTCTCCATAAACTGAGAGATGCTCTGCTAGCCCTAGCAATAATGACCAGCAAGCGTCATCTCTGGCAGGGCAAGCTGAGAACCATAGACAAAGCCTTGAACCCTTAATTTCTTTACTATGGGGACAGCATTCAGATTATAGTGCTTGTGTCTTCTTAGCAGCCACCAACTGTTAGCTTGAGTTTCACAGCTGTTTAGCAACCACAACTCCACTGCCTGAAGGCTTGGCTTCACTGAAAATTAACTTGAATTATAGATTCATAGATTCATAGATTATAGGACTGGAAGGGACCTCGAGAGGTCATCGAGTCCAGTCCCCTGCCCGCATGGCAGGACCAAATACTGTCTAGACCATCCCTGATAGACATTTATCTAACCTACTCTTAAATATCTCCAGAGATGGAGATTCCACAACCTCCCTAGGCAATTTATTCCAGTGTTTAACCACCCTGACAGTTAGGAACTTTTTCCTAATGTCCAACCTAGACCTCCCTTGCTGCAGTTTAAACCCATTGTTTCTGGTTCTATCCTTAGAGGCTAAGGTGAACAAGTTCTCTCCCTCCTCCTTATGACACCCTTTTAGATACCTGAAAACTGCTATCATGTCCCCTCTCAGTCTTCTCTTTTCCAAACTAAACAAACCCAGTTCTTTCAGCCTTCCTTCATAGGTCATGTTCTCAAGACCTTTAATCATTCTTGTTGCTCTTCTTTGGACCCTTTCCAATTTCTCGACATCTTTTTTAAAATGCGGCGCGCAGAACTGGACACAATACTCCAGCTGAGGCCTAACCAGAGCAGAGTAGAGCGGAAGAATGACTTCTCGTGTCTTGCTCACAACACACCTGTTAATGCATCCCAGAATCATGTTTGCTTTTTTTGCAACAGCATCACACTGTTGACTCATATTTAGCTTGTGGTCCACTATAACCCCTAGATCCCTTTCTGCCGTACTCCTTCCTAGACAGTCTTTTCCCATTCTGTATGTGTGAAATTGATTTTTCCTTCCTAAGTGGAGCACTTTGCATTTGTCTTTGTTAAACTTCATCCTGTTTACCTCAGCCCATTTCTCCAATTTGTCCAGAGTGTTATAACTCGAGTGTTGTTGGTGTTGGGGTTACTAGGCCTGCCTGAACCAAAGTTCTTCCATGTTTAAACTCTGTCCTTCCATGTTTAACTCTAATCGACCTCAACAACCAAGGACAGGAATTGGAACGTGTAAACAGCCAGTTAGCAATTACGACCTTGCTCATACCAGGTACCAAATGATAATGATGAGGTTTGCATGTTTCTAGCTGGGGAAGGGATAATAAACTAAGGGTAAACAGAACCAAATAACTGTTTAGAGGAGTGTTACTAACAAGCTAGATTTATAGCCCTAGAATGATTTAATTGCTTAAATGTATAAACATGCCTTCTGTAGAGAGGGGAGGGAGAGAGAGAGGGGGCTTAGTTGTAAAATGTATAAAGAAGAGAGAAACTGTTTTTGCTGGTGTGCTTGATTTGAGACTTGCCTGTCTCCTTGCACCACTTTGAGATCTCAAATAAACTTTGATTGTTTCTCCACCCCGGTATGTTTATTGACGCAAAGCACTCCGGGCAACAAACCCCACTGTTGCTGTCCTCGGGCCCCTGTGCCGGCAACATTGGGACACCATTTTAGATTTGAGGGAGGGGGTAACTTTACCCTTGATTCACGGGGCTACTTGGGCACATGAAAACTATTTTTATTTTTTTGCAGATAATAACTTACAAATTATTATCTGACAGGAGCATTGTATCTAATTCCGATTTAAAGAAAGAAAATTAAATAAATATTAGACCTACTCAACTCTAATACTAATATGTTCTGACATCTTGTGTCAAGTCACTTAAGGGACACTGGTTAGGTTTAAAATTTTAATATATATTCTTACTTTGTTACTAACTCTTGAATACAACAATTAAAACAATTGTAGAAAAATCCAGATTACTTTCTATCACTCTTTGGCAGTTCACCAAGCTTGGAAAAGATCATTTAATTTTTGGAAACATCCTACTAGGGCAAGGCCCTGCCTGGGTTCTAGGGGTGTTACCCCACTACAAATAATAAACTTGAAACTGACCTTAAACAGGAGTGAAACTGATACTTTCAAGTCACTCACAATATTGCCAACCACAAATGTTCACAAATCATGAATCAGACTCACCAAAAATCATGAGATTATGTACAAATAATAGATTTGGCGTTCTTTTTATTTGCCTTCTGCTTTTTGAGTCTTTTGGGTGCACCCGGGTCACATTTTGAAGCTTTCTCCACAGCCACAAGGGCTAGAAACTTTATTTTTCTTTAAGAATGATGGCTGAAATCACCACATATCCACTTGACTCCAGGAGCTGGGTCTTTAAGGGAAATAATTATCATGAGACTCATAACAAAATCATGAGAGTTGGCAACAGTGCTTTCACTTTTGTTTGAAGGCTACTTTCCAGAAAGCGCTTAAACACAACACTACAGTGATTTAGTTGCAGTTCTCACAGGAGAATATTTAAAACCAAGCCCCAAGAAAATTTCATATTTTAAAGTTGAGGAAAAAAATGAGACTTGCGAGGTATATCAGGGCCACTGCAGGCAGGAAAGGAAAATAAATAGGCACAGGTGCTCTGGGCAGCTCTTCCTCTTGAAAGAAAGTCCAATCTTCTAATCCTTAATTAAGTAAAACTTCTATTGCCATCAGCGCCTCCACTCATAGATACGCATATTTAAACATCTGAGCCATCTTTTCCAGGGCTACATATCTTATACGCATTGGCTCAGAGACTACATTTTCTGGCATATTCTGAACAGTTCTGAGCACACAATGGTGCCCAGTGAATAATACAAATCATGACAATAATCATTGACTTTATGGACTTTGTAGATTCAATTTTGTTCTTTGTTCTGGAATTGGCCTGGGTACAGCTGAAACCCTAAGAATTTGAGGCATAAACACGTTTGATACTCGTACGACACTTTCTCATTCCTTCCTTTTTTCAAACTCAGAACAAAAAATGACAAAATAAAATGGTTTTCAGTTAAAATGTAAAATTGCACAGCAGGCATTATTCTACAACTCAGCCTGGGGCAGAACCTGCCATCCCTTGGAGGTTAAGCAATCACCTCTCATCTGACTCTCATTGTCTCTTTTTCTTCATCCTTCCTGACCTCTCTGCTGTCAACCAGGATCCTTCCCAATTGCCTGGGACTAGACAAAATTATATGATCTTCAGAATTTTGACTGAGTTTGGTCTAAGTTGGGTCTAAGTAATCACTGCAGGGTTTTACCTTAATGCAGCAAAAAATAGAAACCTAGGATTTCACCAAAACAACAAGGAGTCCGGTGGCACCTTAAAGACTAACAGATTTATTTGGATATAAGCTTTCATGGGTAAAAAACCTCACTTCTTCAGATGTATGGAGTGCAAATTACAGTTACGGGCAAAAATATATATACTGGCACATGAAGAGAAGGGAGTTACCTTACAAGTGGAGAACCAGTGTTGACAAGGCCAGTTTCAGTCAGAGTGGATGTGGTCCACTCCCAATAGTTGATGAAGAGGTGTCAATACCAAGAGAGGGAAAATTGCTTTTGAAGTGAGCCAGCAACTCCCAGTCCCTATTCAAGCCCAAATTAATGTTGTTAAGTTTGCAAATGAATTGTAGTTCTGTAGTTTCTCTTTGAAGTCTGTTTTTGAAGTTTTTTTGTTGAAGGATGGCTACTTTTAAATCTATTATAGAATGTCCAGGGAGATTGAAGTGTTCTCCTACTGGCTTTTGTATGTTATCATTCCTGATGTCTGATTTGTGTCCATTTATTGTTTTACGTAGAGACTGTCCGGTTTGGCCAGTGTACATTGCAGAGGGGCATTGCTGGCACATGATGGCATATATCACATTAGTAGATGTGCAGGTGAATGAGCCCCTGATGATGTGGCTGATGTGTTTGAGTCCTATGATGGTGTCACTAGAGTAGATATGGGGACAGAGAAGGCAATGGGGTTTGTTACAGGAATTGGTTCCTGGGTTAGTGTTTCTGTGGTGTGGTGTGTAGTTGCTGGAGAGTATTTGCTTCAGGTTGTGGGGCTGGCCTGCTTCCCAAGGTCTGTGACAGTGAGGGATCATTTTCCAGGATAGGTTGTAGATTGATGATGATGTGCTGGAGAGATTTTAGCTGGGGGCTGTACGTGATGGCCAGTGGTGTTCTGTTATTTTCCTTGTTGGGCCTGTCTTGTAGTAGATGACTTCTGGGTACCCATCTCACTCTGTCAATCTGTTTCCTCACTTCCCCAGGTGGGTATTGTAGTTTTAAGAATGCTTGATAAAGATCTTATAGGTGTTTGTCTTTGTCTGAGGGATTGGAGCAAATACGGTTGTATTTTAGGGCTTGGCTGTAGACAGTGGATCATATGATGTGTCCTGGATGGAAGCTGGAGACATGTAGGTAAGTATAGCAGTCAGTAGGTTTCCAGTATAGGGTGGCGTTTATGTGACCATCACTTATTTGTGCTGTAGTGTCCAGGAAGTGGATCTCTTGTGTGGACTGGTCCAGGCTGAGATTGATGGTGGGGTGGAAATCGTTGAAATCCAGATGGAATTCTTCAAGGGGTTCCTTCCTGTGGGTCCCTATGATGAAGATGTCATCAATGTAGCGCAAGTAGAGGAGGGATGCTAAGGGACAAGAGCTGAGGAAGCGTTGTTCTAAGTCAGCCATAAAAATGTTGGTATACTGTGGGGCCATGCGGGTACTCATAGCCAGTGATGAGCTGCCAAAATTGTAACAACCGGTTCCCTATAAAAAGTTCTGATTTAAGGGATGTGCCACAGTATGTATTTTTTGTACCTTTCTCCATTAGAAGTGGCAATGCATTGAGTCATTGGGAGCCACACTTAACAATAAAAAATACGTCCGTATTTTCCCGGGAGGAATTTTTAAAATTTTAAAATTTAAAAATTCCTCCCAGACGGTGATTTAAGAACCAAAAAGCCTGACATGTCCGGGAAAATTTGGATGTATGTTAACCCTACCTAAAGTTCTTTTTTAAAAAGATGGGCCTGAACTAGAAATGAGCTCCGTTTCACATGTGTGGGTCTCCTCCACTCCCTGGGGGGGGGGTGCACATGTGTGGGTCCCAGCTGCTCCCTGCCCCCCTCATTGAAGCAGGTGTGCAGGGTTACTGCCCTGGGAACTGCAGGGCACCAGTGGACGTGGGGCCAGCTGCAGACGGACGTGGGGCCAGCTGCAGACGGGCGTGGGGCAGGGCTAGCTGGAGGCAGGAGGTGCGGGGGTGGCTGGAGACGGGGGTGTGGGGCTGGCTGAAGGCAGGGCAGGGGCTGACTCAAGCTTCTGAAAACCAGGAAATTAAGATTTAAGATACACGCCCCTGCAACCTTACCTCTGGCCCATCCCTGGAGCTGGCACCTCATATCACAGTCACAGCTCTCCCAAGCTGCTCTAAGGGCACATCTTCACTACCAACATTAGAGCACTGCCATGGCAGTGCTTTAACATGGCTTGTGTAGTCGCAGCATAGCACTGGGAGAGCTCTCTCCCAGCGGTATAAAAAACCGACCTCCACAAGGGGAATAGCTCCCAGCACTGGTGCACTGTCTACATTGGCACTTTACAGCACTGAAATTTGCAGCGCTCAGGGGTGTGTTTTTTCACACCCCTGAGCGAGAAAGTTGCAGCGCTGTAAAGTGCCAGTGTAGACAAGCCCTAACTAAAGGCATGGCTACACTTGCGAGTTAGAGCGCATTAAAGCAGCCCCAGGTGCCCTAACTCCTGACGTGTCCACACTGGCAGGGCACATAGAGTGCTCGGACTCTGCGGCTGGAGCGCTCCTGGTAATCCACCTCTACGAGAAGCATAACACTTGCTGCGCCCTGGCTGGAGCGCTGTGGCGCCAGTGTGGATACCCTGGTCTATTAATGCGCTCAGATCGGCCTCCAGAAGTGTCCCACAATGCCTGTTCTAGCCACTCTGGTCATCACTTTGAACTCTACTGCCCTGCCCTCAGGTGACCAAC
Source organism: Trachemys scripta elegans (assembly GCF_013100865.1). Classification (NCBI taxonomy): domain Eukaryota; kingdom Metazoa; phylum Chordata; order Testudines; family Emydidae; genus Trachemys; species Trachemys scripta. The sequence goes on from NC_048301.1 coordinate 42,569,727, forward strand.
CGTCAGACCCGTCCTTTAAATTCTCTGGGAATTTTGAAATTCCCCTTCCTGTTTGCTCAGCAAGGCGTGGAGTGCTTGGGGAAGAACAAACAGCAGAGGAGGTACCCGGTAAGTGGCTTTTATTTTGGGAAGGAAGTTGTTCGGTGCAGGTTCTTGGGGCGAGGAGGGTTAGGGTTGCATGCATGCCTAGATGCGGAATAGGGCGTTGATGTGCTCTCTCACATTGCGGTAATTGGCCTCAGTGATCTCTTCAAAGGTCTCATGCAGAAGCTGGGCAATTCATTTGCACAGGTTCCTTGGCAGAACTACTGTGCACCTTGTCCCAGTAAGGCTAACATGTCCGCACCAATGTATCATGACAGGCGGGGGGACCATTGCTGCACATAGGCAAGCTGCATATGGGCCAGGGTGGAAGCCGCATTGTAGTAGAAGACCCTCCCTTGCTTCCCAGGTCATCCTCAGCAGCGCGATATCTTCCAGGACGAACTCATCCTGTAGAAAATGTGGGGATAGCGTTCAATATAGGGGCCCCCTGCAGCTGTTGGCTCTCCCCAAGGCACAGAACCCCAGAGGACAGTACGGCCGTGAAACAATCAGTCCCCCTTGCCCCTGTGCTTGCTTACCATTTTGGGGCTCCTGTGGGTTGTGCGCGCTTGCTTTGGGATGAACAATTTCTGCTATTGTGTACACTGTACTTGTCTTTAAATATGGCTGAATCATTGCTCTATCTAGTGTGAACAATGCTGCCTCTGTTAAGTGTTGCATTTTGGCTTTACAAATGCAACCTTGAGATCCCAGCCGTCCTTGTTATCAATGGCCGAAAGACTCCAAAGAATCAGGAAGCGTCCGTGAAGAAGCAAAGAGGACATGCTGCATGAAGTCATGCAACAGTCCCTTAATGAAAATCAAAAAGTGCACGAGTGGTGGGAGAGTGAAAGGAGGGTCCGCCAGCAGAATTCGGATCTCTGGCACCAAAGCACGGAGTGGCTGCTAAACATCATGGAGCGCCAAGTGGACTCGATACAGGAGCTTGTAGCAATGCAGGTGGACCACTTCCATGCTCGCCCCCCCTCCCCCGCAGCCCTTGTCCCAAAACTCTTTCCCTTGTGCCCCTATGTCACTGCCAATGCACTTTCCCCAACATCCAGGTTCTTAATTCCACCAGCTGCCTCCAACACCTGTAGCTTCACCACCCAGCCCTGCAAACTACAACCCTTACCCATTGCACTCAATCCCCATCACCATGCATTTTAGCCAGCCTGAAGTGCAGCACTCATTGCATGGCACTCCAGACAGGAAGGCTCAGCATGATAACAGGACATACGCAAATCTGTGATTGTCCCATTCCCCACCCCCTTCCCTCGTCCCACACAGCACAGATGTGTCATGCTCTTTCTGTTTCCCAAGCAGTGGTGTTTCTTTTCAATAAAATAATTTTTTGGCTTTGAAAACATTCTTTATTATTGCATTAAGTAAAAGATACTGTAGCCCAGGAAAGCAACGGGCACTGCAAGTCACTGCATCATATGTAGCAAACACAGATTCCTACTAACATTGGAACCACTGTGTAGATAAATCTCTGATAATTTTCATGACTTTACATTGTGCCTCTTCATATAACCTTGTAGTGGGTCTACCCATGTGACACCTCTGTTTGATGAGCCTTGGTATATGGAAACTTTGTATCAAAACCTCATGTAGAAACTTTGCATTGCCCTTGGTATAATGTTATAGCCCCTAAGGATAGAATAAGAGAGAAGAAAAATGTCTTTTTGCTAGCAGTAGAACAAGATTCCCCCCCCCCCCTTAATCAATTGCCCTGTTGAATGAATGAGGTGTAGATAAGCAAGGCATGGAAGGCAGCACCTCCAGACAGCCTCAACCCTTGGAGAGGGGCTGGGAGCCAGACCCAAGGACAATAAAACATGTCAAGTAGGCTCATTAGAGACAAGCAGACATACTGACGGCCTCGGGGGTTAGAAGCAAGCACCTTCTTTTTGGAAACAACCTCTTTGCAGCATTGGGACAACACCCAGAAGAAAGCAGCACAAAGGATCAATGGACACAGATTTTGAATCTGGTTCAGATTTGCACGAAAGGGAAGCTACTATAAATGTGAGGTGTCTTGCAGAGGACCCCGGGTCTCGTCTTGTCAACATGGGAGCATCGATCTGGATCCGCAGAAGCCCGGCTCCACCCCTCCCCCATCTAACTCACCTGGCCAGTGAAGTTGATGGGAGCAACTAATTGGTAACAACAACAAGACAAAGTGTGTTTGTGTGTATGTATGTGAGTGCATGAGTGTAATATAAATCATATGCATATGATAGTGTTAATGAATACAGGTATTACTAATAAATGTAGCATTTTGCCTTATTCCCCCTGAAAAGATCCTGTGCAGTACTTTAAGTACAACAACTGCACTTCACTACCGTGCAGGGCACCAAACATTACTAGTGGCTTTCAGCCTCTGTCATAACGATAAAGGGAAGGGTAACAGCTGTCCTATGTACAGTACTATAAAATCCCTCCTGGCCAGAGACTCCAAAATCCTTTTCCCTGTAAAGGGTTAAGAAGCTCAGGTAACCTGGCTGGCATCTGACTCAAAGGACCAATAAGGGGACAAGATACTTTCAAATCTGGGGGGGGGGGGGGGGGTTTGTGAAGGCTTTTGTTT
>NC_048301.1:42572492-42679392 GCF_013100865.1 Trachemys scripta elegans
GTGTTGGGGGGGGGGGGGGGGGGGGGGGTGTTTGTGAAGGCTTTTGTTTGTGCTCTTTGTTTGGGAGTTCGTTCGCTCTTGGGACTGAGAGGGACCAGACATCAATCCAGGTTCTCCCCATCTTTCTAAACAAGTCTCATATTTCAAACTTGTAAGTAAAAAGCCAGGCAAGGCGTCTTAGTTTTACTTTGTTTTTCTCAACTTGTAAATGTACCTTTTACTAGAGTGTTTATCTTTGTTTGCTGTACTTTGAACCTAAAACTAGAGGGGAGTCCTCTGAGCTCTTTAAGTTTGATTACCCTGTAAAGTTATTTTCCATACTGATTTTACAGAGATGATTTTTACCTTTTTCTTTAATTAAAAGCCTTCTTTTTAAGAACCTGATTGATTTTTCCTTGTTTTTAGATCCAAGGGGTTTGGATCTGTATTCACCAGGGAATTGGTGAAAGGTTTCTCAAGGCTACCCAGGGAAGGGAATTAGTTTTTGAGAATGGTGGCAGCGGACCAGAACTAAGCTGGTAGTTAAGCTTAGAAGTCTTCATGCAGGCCCCCCCACTTGTACCCTAAAGTTCAAAGTGGGGATACAGCCTTGACATGGTGGCATAGCGGTGGGATTAATTTTAAACCCAAAAGCCAGTAAGGTTTTTTTTTCCTTCTAGCTGCTTGGAAAGAAGAGCTGAAGGTAGATGCATATCTTATCTCTCCTGGTCTGAAGGCAGAGGTGTTAAGTTTTTTTAACAAGAGCCTTTGTTAAGAGAAGGGTTCAATTAATGAGCAAACGACTGGTAAAAGGAACTTACAAGCTGAATTGTTTTTTTTTCTTTTTACATCCTCGGGAGTAGCTAGTTAGAAAGTCTGTTAACTCAGCAGCAGCCTGAGCTAAGTGCATCCCAGTTTCAGTCAACTGCAGAGGGGTGTGACCCAGCACAAGAAAACAGGAAAATGACTACCAAAGAAGTAGCTAACAAAATAGAACTAGCCAGACTAGAAGCAGAAGAATCTTTCAACCTTCCCTTCACAAATGTTATGGAGCAGGGGTCTCAAAGTCCTGGCCCGCAGGCCATCTGCAGCCCGAGAACCTCCCCACTGCTACCTGCAGAGGAAAGACACATGCAGACATGCTGCCAGCAATGTCTGCTTCCTGCGCTGCCCCCCTCAGCTCCCATTGGGTGGGGGAGAGGGACAGAGATACCATCACTAGTTGCCAGGCAGAGTCAGCCATGGAAGCAGCATCATTAGTTGCTGGGCAGAGTCAGCATCACTTTTTTCCACAATGAATATAAACAAGTAAAAATACCTAGAAGAGGTGCCTTGTGACCAGCTAAGAATATGTTGTGAAATAGTGCCTGCATCAAGCAGGAAGTGGGCAGACACACATGAAGACATGCAGAGTTTCAGGAATGCATGTAAGACACTATCATGTTTAATTCATTATGCTGACAATATAATAATTGAAGAAAAGCCAACTAATTCCAAATAGGGACTGAACACCTTTATTATTGCCCGTTTAGTAGAGATACTGAAGTTTGCCTACGGTGCTCTCATCAACCGTCATGCTTGCCAGTTTTTCTTTCAGCAAGGACCACAGGAAGTTGATTGCAAGTGAATTTTTTAAGTTAGTTTATCCTCATGCTTGACAGTCACATCTAAACAAAGCATCTTCTTCATTTGAAGCTTGATGGGAGATTTGGCCTCAGTAACATTGGCCCCCATGTTCTCATGTGGAGGAGAGAGGAGAACTTTGTCAGTTTTGTTCAGACCCAGAACACAAAGAATCTACTTAGTCAGGGATTTGGAAGGCGGGATGGTGGTGTTCTATATAGGTCCCCACAACCTTGCTTCGTATGTTGATTTTTTTCAGAGCCTCTATGGCCACATGAGGTATATCCACTGCCATGGCCTCATAATTTTGCTGATTCTCCACCATTCAGATAATGAAATTCAAAGTGTGGGGCAGACTTCAGCTGTGCCAGAGAAATGCATGTCCTGCTGTAGGCAACAGTTTTTCAAACTGATCTGCAACTCCAGTTTCTAGGAACTTGTATTTCCATTCTGTTCCATTGCTGGATCCTTCCTTGACACTTTCTCTAAATACCCAACCTGCAGAATGAGGAGGAAGCTAGGCAGATGCACTCCTTGGGTCCTAGTACTCCCTCCCACGCATGCTGATTTAACCAATGGGTTTAGGCAGAGCAAGGGTGAATAAAGGTAGACAGATCCAAAACGGCTTTTCATTAGAAGACCAAAGCTGCAAAGCCAAGGCCTCAGAAATCAGTCCAGTGTCATCGGCAACCTTGGGAGCAACCCCAGCAGAGGGAGGGAAGTGTGTGTGTTGGAATAGAAACAGAGGAGCACTCTAACTGGGTTTAGAATCCTGATGCTTGGTAGTGGTATGTGCTGGGAACATCTGTAGCAGGGGGTTAGAATCGAGGGGCTCCATAATCATCTGGCATCCTCTCAATGTTATACCTGAAGGCAACAAAGAAAAAATCGTGAGTATAGAACATCCTGCTTGGAAAGCAGTCTCCTCCAGTAACTGCCCTGCCACCTTCCCCTTCAGCAGGCAGCAAATGTGGAGAGGAGCCTAATCCATTCAGGACCACAACAAGCAGCTCCATGGCATTTTGACCTGCAGCTTGAATACCCAGGGAGGGCAAAGATTGGCAGTAGTGGAATTGCAAAGAGACTTGGAGATGTCCCCACCAGTGTTCCAGCATTACAAAGCTCTTCAAGACCTATCTATTGGGGCACAGGCACCCCAGAAAACTTATCACTGCCGTGGGAGGAAAACAGCTTCAGACCAAGTTCTTACATAATAAATAACGTTAATCCTTTCAGCCCTGTGACAGAGCAGCATGGAGAGCAGAGCACTTCAAAGAGCTGCTATATTAGTCACCCAAGCTGCATTCAAGGACACAAAAGTATGACAGCAGGAGACGCTTTGTGAGAGAAATATACAAAGCTACATTCCAGTTATGGATCAATTAAGACTCTTTGTGAAATTGCCTCAGCCAACCTTGACATACTACTCCCCTCTCACATATCACCAGACTCCTCCTCTCTTCGCATAATCTCACCACTATTAGTACAAAAACTTTCTCTCTGCTTCCCTTAGCATCTGGAATAGCCTCTCCCTCCCTCCCCACCATTTCAAATCCGACCTTGTTTTCTCTCCCCCCTCTATTTAACAGCTGGTAGGAAAGATACAACTGTTGTATTTCATGCAGAAGATAATATTAAAATATTGAAGGTGCCCTACAAAGGTAAATAAAGGACTCTTTCTTTAGGTTCTTATAAACACTTTAGGAAGGCTGGGATTGTTGCAAATCCTTGCAAATTTAGATTATGTTAAAGCAGATTACAGCTCCTGCAAAGTTTAAAGTAACTTTAGATTAAGCAAGCAGCCCCAAACACCAAATGCTTGGAAAAATTCACTATTTCAAAGTCACTAAATGAATTTCTTTCAAAGTTGTCTTGTTTTACATCAGAAACTAGGTTAGCCACTTATTTGCGTACACTAAATTTGTGACTGGGACATGAAAAAACCCTACTCCTCAAGAAACTTCTGAGTGCATTTTGCTGATACTTCAGAATTAAAATAAATAAATAAATAAAACAAACAAACCACTTCTCGGCTGAGATCAGACAATGAAAACTGACCCCAAGGAAATTATTTTTCCAAATTATGAGCAACTGATTGAAATTGTTTGTAATGGAAATGGCATTCCAAACTTAGACTACTAGGTACTCCTGTTACAACAGTGTACGGTCTTTTCTTCACATAAGCGGACATACCACTTCCATTTATAAAGACTCAAAGACAGTTACAGGCACTATAGAAAACCCCAAGTTAGATAGAAAGACCAAACATGTTTGGGAATAAACTGCTAACAGACAGCAATTCTGTCAAAGTCAGTGTTGTGTCCTGCTAGAGAGGTCTCCCACCTGTGGTTGGAAATGTACATGATAGGAACTCCAGGAATCTTCCGGATTCTCCGCTTAAGGTCTCTGTCCACCGTAGCCACTATGTAACACTTATGCTGCAAGAAACAGAGACATGTCAGACTCTAACAATGACCAGCCCAGTGGAGAAAAGGCCAAACAAATGCTTCTGTTCGCTTAGTCATAACACTGTGGGGCACCAATTCTAAAAGAATTGGACATTACTAGGATAAGATGCTATACTTATTCATACAGAGCCCTACTACAGATTAGCTGTGCTCTTCTGTTCATCATAGTGTCCAGGTGACTTACAGGTGGGAGGCAGTGTTGCCTAGTGGATAGAGTGCTGGACTGGAACTCAAGTACCTGAGTTCTATTTCTGGCTCTGATCAGGCCTGCTGGGTGACCTTGGGCAAGACCCTTTACCTCTCTGTCCTTTAGTTTCCCCATCTGTAAAATGGGGACAGTGATATTGACCTCCTTTGTAAAATGCTTTGAGATCTACTGAAAAAAACCACTATCCAGGAGATTGGTATTATCATCTTTATTGCTACTAAAGCTACTGGCCTGCCAGCTGGAGTATTCAGGAAGGAATTTCCCATCCCATACGTATTCCTTCAGATAGAATTGCACAATGAGGTGCATAATGGGGATGTTATATCTTCCTTTGAAGCAAGTAATTAACATTGGATACATTGGAGATTGGATACTGGACTAGAGGAACTTTGACTGGCTCCCACAGTTTCTCAGCAGGTCTCAGATTTTATAGGTCATTAGTGCCTACAGGAGTTCAGCAAGTTTTCATGCCAACAGTGCAGAAAAGGAACCCTTGGAATGGGAGGTACCTGAGTGACCCTCTGCACCAAGCAGTCATCTGCATAGGTCCCTTTGTGTGTGCAAGGCAGGCGTTCAAATCGCGGGTCTTTGGCTATCCTGTGGGGTCATAAAAGATGTCATTAGGAAGAGTACCGAGGACACCTGACCTATAGAGGCATCTTCAGACAATTCCAGAGTGAGGCAGTAGAAACAGCCCCTCTTCTATTCTGGGCAATTTCCAAATCTCAAGACCTCAGACTGGGGGTTAAAATCTCTTCAGGCCAAATTCAAATGAGGAGCAAAGAAGGTCAAAAAGCACAAGTTGGATTAACAAATATTGTGGCTAATTATCGTTTATGTATTACTTAGTATTTATTGCAGTAGCACCCAGAGACCACAATCAAGATCAGGGTTCTGTGCAAAACAGAAAACAGTAATTTGGACAATTCCCCTACAGAACCTCAATATCATGTCCAGGTGGCAAAAACAAGCCTCAAACATAGCCAATGCCTTCTTGTGACAGAAACAACAGTCCAGCCTCCTGGTTTTGACCTTCCAAGCCATCTTTGGGTAAAGCTCAAATCAATTTAGATGTGCTGCTAGTGACTATAACTGGGGTCTTTGCGACTCCCCCTTTTACCACTGTGGTCAGTTAGAAGATGTAGGCCACATATTTGCAGGTTGCATCCATGGCAAGGACTGCCTGGTTCTATCATGGACTTGCATAATGCCCTTCCCTCAGCTACTGAATGATTAAGACATTTAGACTAACGCGCCTGACTTGATTGTCTATGTAGATGGAATCGCTACATAGATATCGGGGGCAGGGATCATATTTCTCTTTAGTACCTTATCTCAAAGTGCTTTACAAGCTATATGCAGAAATAACTTCACCCACCATTAAAACAGAGCCCTCTTGGGGGTGGAACATTGCAGCTCTTTACTAGCTGCAGTGCAATACTATACAATAGGTCAAGAATGGAAGTGAATAATTATGGCTGATTGACAAAGCAGAGGAAAATTAGTTATCGGACTTGGACTAATGTTCTATAGACAATGGAACTATGAAACTAATTGCAGGCCAGTACTCTGACTCTAGGATTACCAGTTCACGTTATAATGCTGCTATAGGACTGAGATAGAACTCAGCGGATAAATCCCTGAAAACATGAACTAATCTTGAGGACAAAAAAACCAAACAAAAACAAAACAAAAAAACTACCCCTCCTCCTTTGGAGGAAGGTTTCTCTCCTACTTATTCTCGGCTGCAGAGAAATGTTCTTTTGGAAGTTTGCTGCAATTTAAAAGTATAAAAAAATATGTGTCACAAGATAAGAGATTTGGAGATTGAGTGAATTCTGTAAAGATTTCTTTTTCAAAACTTGTTCCAGACCCAGACCTTAATGCAGGCAGGTGCTTTTGATATGGTGGAAGAAATATTAATTAGTTATAAGAACTGGAATGTTTTCAAAATCCAGTGCAGTATGGATGTTGTAGTGGAAAGTCACCAACATTTCTTTTTTTGCTGTGCTGATGTACAAAGCTCTGGAAACATATCACTCTGGAGAAGTTTCTCAATGATCATGCTAGCAAATACTACAAGTTTACAGAAGTATGAAAATGGATTTTTTAACATAAAATGCAAGAAGTATGAATGAATGCCTCATTGTGAGTGTGATCATTTAAATTGACATAAGTCAGGGAATTCAGAATTACAGTTGGAACATCAAGGATCCAGCTGGTGCAGGCTGAGGCCAGAGTCCTCTTTTCTCCTGTCAGGATGAAGACCAGTTTCTTTGTATCACCTCCTGATATTAAAAGGGATCAAGTTGATTTAAGAGCTCTCACTGAAGAACACAGTGCAGCCTGCAAGACTGCTACGGGTGATCTCACAAGACTTTATAAACAACTTTTGTCCTCAGTGTAGGGACTCCTAAATACTCTCTTCTCAACAGGTTACCCACTGCAGAAAGAACAAGCACAAAGGAAGAACAGAATGCCAGTGGTAGAGATCTCTTTATAAACATGGGTGATTTGGATAAAGATTTTTTTTTAAATATGGCTTGCAATCGTGGTAAAGGAGATTTTATCATCCTCCTCCAGAATATCCATGTGGTCTTGAGCAGCAGAACTGTCCAGGATGATGGACAAATTGGTGTATACAGAGTCAAATGTTTTTCTCATGGTGGATTCCTCCAATTTCATTCAAACTGAATTGCTGCCTCCATCGTGCAGACCTTCTGTGAATGATCTATGTTAATGACTTTGCTGAGTGTTTTGGCCAGTCTTGCTCACAATGACTGTAGATAAACTGGAGTTATGACTTGCACTATAATGACTACACATTTTTTAAATAAAATACATTGTGCAGGAATTGATAGGCCAAGAAGATAAGCTCTTGCAAGACTTTCCACCCTAGCCCAAGCTTTGGGAACAGAACTTTCTACTTCCCAATGCCTATTTAAAATTCAACCATACTGGTTGTGATTGTGTATATCACTTAATCTAGTCAGCGAAGTGTCTGAAGCAGCCAAGTAGACAGATGGACTAAGGAATAGAGTTGAGTGTCCTGCACCTACCTTAGTGCCACACGGTACTTCTGCCCTAGCTTCTCAATTTCAGCCATCACACAATCTGTGATACAGGGGATACCTGCATGAACAGAATATTATTAATATTATTTATTACCTCTATAGTGCCAAAAGTGTATTAGTTCTTACCTTACAGTACTTAGCTATGACAATATGCTCTACAGAAAATACTAAGATAAACTATCAAGATCTCTACCCTGAATTGCTTACAGTTTAATTAAACATACAAAAAACTCATGGGGGGAGGGGGGAATGAAATGCAAAGCAACCAAGCAGCTAGCTGGCCATCTCTTGTTAAGTCTGTGGATCTTTTGGATGAATTTGGGGTTTAAAATTTTTGTTTTTAATTTTTTTATTTTGTCAAGATTAGTATTTAAGACTCATCTGATTATTAAAGAGTTCTAAGGTTAATGCAGATCAAGAATCCCAGGCTCACTGTTCAATATTAAGCTAATTTGGCCCCTGTACTCAGCCAGCAGCATAAATCCTTTTAACTGGTCTTTTGTTGCTGTAAGTTAGTGCTATGTGGCCTGCAAAGTGTTTGTGGCAGAGTGAGGGATTGTTGCAGGCAAGAGCAGACCTCACCGCACCAGGGCACCATGCTGTTTCAGGAGAAACTAACAGGAACAGACACTCACACTTGGCATAGAGACAGTCCATCATTGACTGCACCAGGTCCAGCTTGGCTTTAATGGAGAAGTTGATGAAGTTTGTATCAACCAGAATATAATAGGGTGGGCCCAACTGTGTGTTATACTGGAAGAACAAACAGGAAGGGTGCTGAGGGCTGTCAGGAAAGAAACAATTCAAATCAGTTACTTTAAACTGACACCACCAATGTATCAAATCCTATGACCTGGACAGATCTGCTAGGAAACATGCCCAGTCAGGAGCAGTTCTGAGATAATGCCTGGAGAGAAAGATGGTGGCAATTACCAAACAGCCCACCTCCACCTCTCTTCCTTCTGAGAGTCCAATCCCCACTTCCCACAGTATACACATCAAGAAATTCAGGCCAAGGAGGAACAAGTTCCTACAATCTTTAGAAGACTCCTCTAAGTGAAAGAGACAGGGAAAATATTCTTGCAACTGCCCAGTGCTGCATCTCCTCTACTCCCCCAAGTGCAAGGCAAGGCAGAGGGCATCTCCACTCTCCCAGATGTAAGGCAGAGTGCAGCTCCTTTGGTACTTACACCTCTCTTTCCTTGATTGCACTGGGATCATCCTTCTTTTTCACATTGGATTTTGCACGCTCCGTCTGTTTGCTAAAGCAACAAAAAATAAATTATGTTTTTGTGTGACACTCACAAGTATGTTAGTATGGAGTGGGGGGGGGGGGGGGACGATGACGGACGGACGGGGACAACAACGGATATAATACTAGAAGAAAAATGTCTTAATGGTGTAAAAACCAAGGGGAAAAAGGAACAGCTAAGAATGATACAAGGGAGTAAAACTAGGAAGTTTGGACTGAAATTATGAAAATTTAGGTTAGCTCCCAGGAAGACTCCTTGACAGTGAAATGGATAAAAGTGGGAAAACATCTTCTAAAGCAAGAAGGGAAAGCAATCGCTGGGGATCCTGAAAATGGGAGAAGACACTGGAGAACAGTCAACCCAGACTCATCCTGCATTGGCCTTCAAAGATTGACTGGGGGAACCTAAGTTTCTCTGAAGCTAAATCTCCACTACTATGAATTGGTCCCTGACCCCCCACACCCCATCGCTGGGAGGCTCACATGCGCTGGTCTCGGAGGTTGATCATGCGCTTCACGGTGGCGTATTTCCTGGCTTTCTTTTGTTTCCCCTGGAAGGAAACATTGTTAGAGGCGAGGAGGAAAAACAGACACCCCCCAAACCTGCCTCCCCGGCATTCGCTCCCCAAACCCATCTCCCCCCAGCGCCCCCCACCCCGGCAGCGCATCCTCTCCACATAGCCACCCCGCAGCATTCCCCTACCCCGCCGCTCACGTACAGAAACCCTGTGACTCGGAAAATCAGGCGCGGGCCACCCCCACGCGGCGGCAGCCAAGCCCCACAGCCCCCATCCGCGTGCTCGGGAGCAGCGCGCCGCCGCCGCTCGCTACCCACCATCCTGCTCCTCGCCCGGCTCCGACTCAGGCCCCCACTTCCGGCGCTCGCCTCGCTCGTCACCGCTGACCTGCCCGTGAGGAACTATCACTTCCGGCCACCGGCTCGGAGGCGGGGGCAGCGGGAGCCCGCGCTGGCCTCGCGCACGCCCAGGCCCTAGACCCGGAATCGCTGCCTATAGGCTCCGGTAACTGTCTCTCTTCAGGCCTGTGAGCCAGGGGCTGAGCCCGCGTCCGGGGAGCCCCTGCGGGGAGGGGGCTCGTCCTTGGGAACCTCCCCGACCCGCCTGTGCGGGGGGAGACCGGCCCCGGGCCTTGAGTCAGGGCGGCTTAGGCGGGCCTGGGGCCTGCGAGACGCAGCGAGCCTCGGAGGGAGGGGGGGTTCTGCGCGCGCCTGGAGAGGCAGTGCCCGGGAGGCCAGTTACAGAGCCGTGGCAGCGGACAGGGAAGAGAGCCACGGCCAGTGGGCCTCGCTCCCGGGGAGCCCCGGTACGGGGCAGCAGGGGAGTCCGGCCAGAGCGGCATGGTGGGCTTGACAGCGGGTGCCGAAGTGCGAGGACATGGAGCCCTGCACCCGCTGAGGGATGGGGATACAGCAAGTATCTACCCAGCATATTTACAGTCTGAGTCCCCAATACGTGAAGCCTCTGCCCAGGATGGGGTTTCCCACCGTGGCTGAGACTTGATCCCCTGCCTATTTCCTTTTAGTGTTTGTTCCTGACTCCCTAGCGGGTTTGCGGGTCTGCTATCCCGCAGGTGGGGTTATTGGGTCAGGTGTTTAGCATTATGCACAGATACTCCCCTCCGTCTTTGGATTAGAAGTCATTTCTGATCATTGGAGGAAGTGTGTCTACAGTGGAGCAGGAAATAATTTGGATCTATTCTGTATTACATGGGAAACTTGGTTGTTCCCTTGTGTTTCTTTGGTTCCTTATTACTAAGGCTACGTTTATGTCATTGAAGTCAGGGAATCATCTAGAGACCTCTGTGACATTCGCTGTTTCAGCCCCAGGGGCTGTGGGACTGGAGCTGGCAGCCAGTGGGGCCCTCTCAGGGTTCCAGCAACAGGCAACAGCCTCACGCAGGACACCTTGGCTGAGTGGCTGGGGGTGCCCTGTTTTCTCTTTGGGAAATATGGGCACCCTGCAGCTTCCAGCTGCTGTGGGGAAACCCTGCAGCTACCAGCCACCATGGTGGCGGGGGAAGGCATGGAGCTGCAGCAGCAAAAGTCATAGTCAGGTCACGGCTTCCATGAATTTTTGTTTATTGTCCATGACCTGTCTGTGACTTTTACTAAAAATAACCATGACAAAAGCTTAGCCTTACTTATTACCTCTCGCTTCTGGTTTCCCTTCTGTGGTCTCTGATTTTACATTTGAAGAAGTCTGTATGCATTTTGCTCACCTCATTGTGGTGAAGTATTTGTTGGTGAGAAGGTTCGGTGTATCTGTCCTTAGTGATTGCTATACTGTAAAGTTTTTTTTAAAGTGATTTACATTATTATTTGGGCTTAGGTGAAATTGATTATTTAATTGTTCTGGAGGTTAGATCTTTTGTTGAGATTTGGCTGTGCTGCTGTACCTGCAGTCGTTGTCAGGTTTCTGTTTTTTCTTCTCTAGTGCTTTGTAATGGGCAAAAATTTTGTGGCCTTGGTTGAGGTGTACCCAGAACTTGTCTTTATTGTGTGTTGATTAACAAAAGGTATCTCTAGTTCTGTCCTTCAGCTGTCTGTTCCTGTGGATGCATAATATTTATTTGCAGAACTGTAAGGTTTCTGTTGTGGTTTTGTCCTCTTCAATGAAAGTTGCAGATACAGATGGGCCCCGGAATTCACTTCTCTATAGTAAAATGTTTTGGATTATGTTATCAAATACTTTTAACAAGACTCTAAGTGTATGTATGTGTGGGTGGGTGGGTGAGTATTCTATAGCTTGCAGTCTCTATCAAAATTTGCTAGCGGTTTTGAAAGGGAAGCACACTCCCATTTCCCTTCTCCCTTTCTCTTTCCTCCCACCTCATTGCAAAATGGAGAGTGGTTATATATCCCCTCTCATATGGAGCTGTTTTGTTTGGCTGTCTCTTGTAGGTAAAGTTCTAGGGTCTGAAGAACTCGTTTAGTGTTGATTCTGCAGGATCCTGACTCTGGTCCAGTCCCTCATATAAGAGAATACCATACTTCCTGATCGTGGCCATTGCCTGACAAATGCATGGAACTTCACTGGGGCTGCCTGCAGAGAGTGATGACTAGTGGGTTGGCACATTCCCTTTTCTGGCCATAGGTCTTTTCCGAAACTTCTTAGTGCCAGGCCACAAACTGGCTCATATGTCCCTGATGCCTTGTGAAAGGAACAGGGAATTAAGGCTTGCTGTGGTGTCTCTTCTTCATGCACATCCTGGGATTGCTGTGAGCTTGGAGGCGGAGCTAATGGTGCCTTTCAGATGCAACCTAATTCTACCTGATTTGATCGTGAAGCATGATGAAGACAAGCATCAGCACAGGCAGAATTACAGCTGAGCCACTTCCCCCCCAAAGTACTTTCCTCAGCAGAAGTGTAATTGAGGGCTAGTGGTGTGGAAGAGAATCAAAGACTGGAAGGATATTGGGCTTGGTAAGGAAACGGGGGAAGAGGTAGTTGAGAGAGGTCAACATGTGAGCAATTTTACCAAAATTAATTGTTGGATGAAGAGATGCATTCTCTAGTGCTTTGCTTGTGCTGTTTAGATGGTCTGAGTGACGCTGCTTTGGGAAGAGCTGGAGGGGTGAGCACGAGTGGTGAGTGGCTGTTCCCTATGAGCAGTGGCAGAGGCTTATTTTTATTTGGAAAGTGAATTTTGTGTTATGCAGTGAATGAAGAAGGCTGACCTGCTGTATCTGTGGAGGAGGTGAGGAGCAAATGTGTACTGACATTGATTTAAGATCTACTTGGGAATAGAAAAAATGGGGAATCTTAGATTTTTGGTATTGATCTGGGATCTCTTGTGTGTGTTTTCTTTTTTGCAAAGCCAGCATTTCACCTGGACTTTGTTTAAACTTTCCGAGGGCATGGTCCAATCCTGAAGAGAGAGTGACAGATCTGTTTGTGTTGATCTTGACCATCAATGTGGCTTTCTGTCCTTGCTGCTTGATATTGGAACCTGCCCATTGCCCTTGAGCTGACTCTTCTGACTTTCAGCATCATATTTTAAAATTAAGTGCATATGTGCAATTGCACTGATACCCTTGCGCGCATTTGATTTACGTGAGAAAATACTGGATATTCTCACTCTAAGGAGAATCATTTTCTTGTGCATGATCGGAGAAGTACTGATCATTGTCAGTGGGTATTTGTCTATGTGGCTAGATATGCCACGTAAGGTGTTCGGTTTACAAAGTTGCTGAGGTGTTCTCTCAGCTTGGTTTTTATAATTTGTGGCAATACTCTCGTGCAGAAATTATTTGTAATCCATTTTTCCTGAAAGCTGTTGGAATTTGGGGGGGATGAGGAAACCAATATAAATATCTATCAGTGTAGCAACAAAATATCAAAAAGAGGAAAAGCTGATGTGTTCTAGGGCCTCACCAAGTCTGTTTTATATAGTGACCAGATGCCCCGATTTTATAGGGACAGTCCCGATATTTGGGGCTTTTTCTTATATAGGCACCTATTACCCCCCCCCCACCCCCATCCCGATTTTTCACACTTTCTATCTAGTCACTCTAGTTTTATATAACGTGTGCCCTCTAATGGCTCTGCAACTTCAGTTACATTAATGTACCAGTGCTGGCTAGTATTTCCCTTATAGCTGCAATTACACTTGTGCACTGCTTTCAGAGCTTTGCTGCATACTCTGCTGTCTCCACCGCAGTTCTCTCTGTGGTGACATGCACTCTATCCTGGCTCTGCAGGTAGTTTGGGAGGCAAATCTGGATTGAGTCTTCCAAATTCAAATTCTTCCTGCAAGTGGCAGGAGGCCATCACTTGCTGTGTCCTTGGATCAAGCACGTAAGGCCTGTAGGACAGCTGGGTATTTTCTCTGCCCAGTAATGAGCTTGACTCTGTACTGGTATATTTCACAAAAAAGTTAGTTCCCCACCTTGTTAGCTGGTAGCTTTTGGCACTGCTCGATGTTCATCTAAAATAACTTGTTCCACTTGTGAATAAATTACATATCTGGGTATTAGCTAACCGTGGCAAGAAGCTTACCCCACAGTACCCTGGCTGAGTAAGTATCTTTGGGGTTGGTTCTAATGTACATGCTAGAGGGAAGCTGGCTGTGAATGTGGCAGCTCCTTTTGTCTCTGCTGGCCACCTGACCTGGCGCCTTGCCTACCATTTCATGTAGCGGTAATGAAATAAGGAACTTGCTGGGCTGATTAAGGGAGACAGCTTGTCAGACAAAGGGAATTAATTATGAAATTCTGTAACCAAGACCAAATGGCCCATTTTCATATTGGCATCAAGCTCCTTGCTCATTCTGGAGGTTTCAGGCACCAAACTTAGAACAGAGAGTAACTTTCAGCATGACTTGGGGAAGGGAAGGAGTTATGGGCTGAAACTGGGGTAGCTTGTGCATATGGGCCCAGAATGTCAGTTTTGTACTGGTTTCAGAGTGGTAGCCGGGTTAGTCTGTATCAGCAAAAACAACAAGGAGTCCTTGTGGCACCTTAGAGACTAACACATTTATTTGGGCATAAGCTTTCGTGAGCTAAAGCCCACTTCATCGGATGCATGCAGTGGAAAATACAGTAGGAAGATTTTTTATATATATATATAGAGAGAGAGAGAGAGAGATATCTCCTCAATATATGTTCCACTCTGTATGCATCCGAAGAAGTGGGCAGTAGCCCACGAAAGCTTATGCTCTAATAAATTTGTTAGTCTCTAAGGTGCCACAAGTACTCCTGTTCTTTTTCCCTTTGATACAGTTTCAAAACCATTTATGCTGGTGGGTGGGCAAAACCTTGTAACAAACTAGCACAGTTGGAGCAGAGTTTGAAGCCAGGCATCCAGGCCAAATGAATGAGCATCAAGGAGTCCAGGTTTGGAGTGATGTCACTAGTACATACGTGAAAGGTTTGGGGTCAGAGCCATGAGTCAGTTGCCCAGCCCATATCACAGGGCATTAGCTAGATTAACAGCTCCTGCCTTGCTGTATTAAGAATAGAGAATTCAAAGGCCTGAACCTGTGTAGGGAAGAAATTGACAACTCTTGGCCTTAAGGACTACAACTCTGTTCTGTCAGCCAGAGAGGGAAGGATAAAATAGCAGAGTGGGTGGGATTTTCCCTGAGATGACACAGCAAGAGACTGGGGTTTTCTCCAGCACATGTAAAGAACTCTGTACAGATTTGCCCATCTGTTTGCATATGTAGGTGAAGAGCTTTGTGCCCTGAAGGCAGCAGGCTCTGTACTGTGGAGTTGTGGGTAAGAGGTCATGGAGAGGCAGCAGGCACCCTGAAATAGATGGTTTGGAAGGGATGGGTTAAAGGTGGTAGGCACCCTGAAGTGGAGGGTGGGTAAGTGGGGTGTGAAGAGGAGCAGGTATCTTAGCATGGAAGGTAAGGAGAACACCACTATCAGACAGCTCGCTGATGTGATCTGTTTTGGGAGAACTGCTGTAGTGTGCTGTCATTCCTAATTTATTCTGGTCTCCTTTTTGCACTCTGCATTTTGAAAGAACAGGTCTGAGCTAGGGAGGTGCATGGCCCCCTGGGACATTTCCCATTCTCTGTGTCAGGAATCCCCAAACTGTGGAGCACATCACCCAGAGGGTGTTGAGGGGGCGGGGAGGGAGTGCCACTCAGCCCTGCTCCGCTCACAGCTCTGCTCCGGCCCCGCCCCCTGCTGCGGACCTGGCTCTCAGCCCCACCCCCGGCCCTGCCCCCAGCTTCAGCCCCTTCCCTCCCTCCCCCCCAAGATTCAGCCCTGTCCCTGGCTGAGGCCCTGGGCCCCAGACCCACCCCCAACCCCTTTATTACCCCAGTCTGCATCCCCTCCCCCCACCAGGAGCCACAGCCCCACTCCCAACCCCAGTTCTAGGGTGGAGGTGTAGGTGAGGTAAGGAGGGGAGCGAAGCTGAAAAGTTTGGGGACCACTGCTCTATGGGTTACACAGATCCTATCTGTTATGGGGTTTGTCTCCAGACTGAGATATTTGCTGCTTTGCAACTCAAAGAGTTTTAGCAGGGTGGACAGTGCTTAAAATGAATTGTCTTGTGAGGCCATCTGCTGTTCAGATCTGGGACACCTGTAATGTGGCAGCAGCAGAGACATTTTCCCCATCTGTTTTGGGGCTCAGATTCCTTGTAAGACATATTGCTATTGTCTAAAAATGTCCCTGCAGCTGAATAGCCTTCACCTGGGATTCGTGCAGTCATATTTTGCTGGACATAATGCTTTTATTAGCTTTATCCCCACTCCACTTTCTCTGAGAGGCTCAAGTGGTGTTCAGTCCATAAAATTT
This sequence comes from Trachemys scripta elegans, assembly GCF_013100865.1. Taxonomy (NCBI): domain Eukaryota; kingdom Metazoa; phylum Chordata; order Testudines; family Emydidae; genus Trachemys; species Trachemys scripta. The sequence goes on from NC_048301.1 coordinate 42,588,373, forward strand.
ACCTGGCTGCCCTGCTGAACCCCTCAGCCTGTTGAAATCTATCTGGGCTGGCAAAGTTTTGTTCCATCTTGGACCTGCAGGGTTTCAGGGGCGTTGGTGTTGACTGAATGGCCCTGGATATCTAGGCTGCAAAGTGATATGAGACCAGGGTACACTCAGAGTACTGGGACATGGAGAATCCTAGCACTTCACTCATGTGGTGGTGGTGGTTTACAGCAGCTATGCTTGTGGCAATGACATGGAGTCAGGTTTTTTTTAAATCCCCTTCTAGGATGCTCTTTTCATCTATGGATAGGTGTAACTGATTTTTCTTCTTCTTGTCCCTTCCCAGGCAGGGAGGCTAGCAAGCAACTGGCGGCTGCAGAGTGCAGATATCCTCTTCCCAGAGTTGGGGGATAAGTTGCTGTACTTGAGTCCCTTTCCTCCAGTTGTGAATCTAAGATGTGAGTTCCAGGATCCTCTTTTTCCACAATGCTCTGCTGCTTGGTCCCTTCCTGCTGACCCTTGCCCCACCTCTGGTGCCAAGAGGAAGGATGTGGAGGAATGAGTGCCCCCCTGTTGGCTTTTAGAACATGGGCACTTTTGTAAAGGTATGTGACTGCCATTGGCTGGAGAGTTGGGAGCATTCACAGGGCTGGAAGGTGATAGCCATCAGATAGGGAAATGTCTGGCCTAAGCTTTCTACATGTTGGTGACTTTTGCTGGTGCTGTTGTGAAACTGATAAGTAACTTCACCTCATGCATAGACTAGCTGAATGCACATTGTAATTCCTCACCTAATGGCTGGCAAGCTACATTATATGCACTAGTGTGTGTGAAACTGTTATTTTCACCCCCAGCTGTTAGGCTAAGTACTAGCTTCTGGAGCACAGTGGTTCCTGCTCTGCTGCATGATGTGTCAGCCTCAGGGTCCCCGAGCCACCGGCAATCTCCTTGCAATAATTGAGAGTGCATGGTGTTTCCACTTTGCTGAAGTGAGAAGGAAGATATAGGTGCACTTCCCTATCCCATTGTCCCCCTGTGTTCAGCCTCAGAAGGGCCAAATGTATTTCAACCCTATGCTAGAGGGCTCGTTTGGGGGTGGGGGGGTGGCAGAGGGAAAGAGGTTTATGCTCCATGACCCATTTATGCCGTAGTTTTTCTGCTGAGGCTGCCAACCCGAGGGCTAGTTGCTACCAGCTATGGTGGTGGTTTTGTGTTGTGCCCACATAACCTCTGGGAATGGAACTCAGATCCATGCAAACTCACTTCACAGAGCCATCAGACTGATAGGTACTACTGTCAGTCATTAGTGTTGGAATTGGTGACCCCAAGGTGAGTGTCCCTATTGCCCAGTCCCCGAAGCCCACTTGCCACTCCCAACACAGTCTCTGAAGCTCATACTGCATTTTCTTTATTTCAGATATATCAGGTTCAGAACAGGAATCTGTGATGTAATCGTTCTTTACAGTAAACTGGGTTGATTGGATGTTCCATAGCCTTTTTGGTATCATGCATTAGCGATCTCTTTAAGAAGACTGATTTTTCTCAGTTCCCACAGAAGCATATAATGTGTGTGGGGGGAGGAAGAGATGGGGAGTCCTGCTGGCCCCTCAGAATTATGGGGCACTGGGTATTTGTTGATGGGAGCTGTAAGCTGTGTGGATTTGAGAAGGAGTCACTGAACTAGACGTGGTGTGCTTTGTCTTCTAGATGCAGCTGTGATCCTCAGCTGTGTGTCTCACCGAAGGGACCCGATGTTTTACATTATTGGTAAGTGGAGAGGCAGCCCTAATGTCTGTGTATCTTGCTGTAGGAACCTGAGGGTTTCCCTAAGTCTTCTACTGTCTTGAATGCTTTCACATTGGTTTAGGGTCTATCTAACAAACAGGAATTTTTCTTGCCACGTTGCCCTCCTCTTCAACCCCAAGCAGACTCATCCCATTGACCTCATTCCTGGCTCATCCCTCCCCTTTACCTTTATGGACTAGTGTGGGTTTGTTTCCTCCATGATGTGTGCTTGTCCAGTTTTAAATACTACAAGTGGTAGTTGTCCCATTGTTTCCTTTGATGGAATCTCAGTAGTTTTATGTAGGCATTTATAGAAAACCCCTTGCAAATGTATCTAGATTCTCCTGTGCCATACTTCAGACTCTGGACAGCTACAACCATCTCCACTCAATTCATAGTCATACATAGAGTCTAAAACCTAGCAACCTTTATGGTAATCTAGTGTGACCTTCTGAATAACACAGGCCACAGAAATTCCCACAGTAATTTCTGCATCCAGCCCATAACTTCTGGTTGAATTAGAGCATATCCTGTAGAAAGACATCCAATCTCAGTGCAGGTGGGATCTCAGTGCCTTGCTGGGCCATGCTGCCATAACCATCCTGTATTCTTTCCCTGCTGCAGGTGGGATCACAGTATCTGTTGTAGCCTTCTTCTTCACCATTAAGTTCCTCTTTGAGCTTGCCGCACGTGTAGTCAGCTTCCTCCAGCATGAGGACCGGGAGCGCCGAGGGGAGCGAACTATTTATGACTACGTGCGAGGCAACTATTTGGACCCGCGCTCCTGCAAAGTCTCCTGGGATTGGAAGGACCCCTATGAGGTGGGCCACAGCATGGCCTTCCGAGTGCATGTAAGGGAATGTTTCTGTCTCCACACAGATTGGGGGTTAGGAGCAGAGTTTTATCTCTAGGAGAAGAAGGCGAAATTTCTTCACTGTTTGGAGGGTGTGGGACAGGGTGAGGTCCTCTCCTGTTTGTCTATTAGGCCATTTTCATGGTTGAGCTGAATACAGTGTTTGTGTCTAACAAACTTCTTTCATGCGGTTGCGTGTCATTGGCACAGACTAGGTCAACTGCTGGGGTGAGTGTCTCCTATGCACCTTCCTTTATGGTGAATTGGTGGGGGGCACTACATAGTTCTCTCTGGGGACATGTGGACAAGACCTAGTGGCCTTCCTGTAAGGATGTGGCTTTCCCTGCTCTACTTGTGGGCTTGGATTCTGTTGATCCTGCTCTAGATGCACACTAACAATTCAGGGATCAATTGCCCAGAAACTTGTTCTTCTCAAGTCACCTTTTTGAACCCCAGTACAATAAGGAACAAGGGAAGGGGGGGTGGAGTCCAGAGCTCAGAGGTACTCACTGTCCCCTCTCTCTCTCTAGGAGAACGGTGCCCATACCATGGGTCTGTGGGGCCTTGTCCTACATTTGCTGTCCCCTCACTCCCTTGCTGAGGCATGGCTCCATCCTGCCCCTCTGTTGCAAGGTGGCTGGTTTCTCTCTGTCCCTGCACCCCATATCTCTGCTGACCTGGGCTTCTCCATTCCCCATGCAGTTATTCTATAAGAATGGGCAGCCCTTCCCCGCTCATCGGCCTGTGGGGCTGCGAGTTCAAATCTGCCATGTGGAGCTAGCAATGGATATTCCTGTGACCCAGGAAGTCCTTCAGGAGCCCAATTCCAATGTGGTGAAAGTGGCCTTCACTGTGCGCAGGGCTGGGCGATATGAGATTACCATAAAGCTCGGCGGCTTGAATGTGGCCTACAGCCCCTACTACAAAGTGTTTCAGCCAGGTAAGGTCTAGGTGAATCGGTAGTGAGCCTGAGTGGATATAGAGGTGTCCGAGACACCAAGGTATACATGTTGGTAGCTGAGAGAGATATGTGGGGAGGGTTTACCCCCTCTGCATTCTGTTCTTCACACATGCCACCCCAAGTAGTAGAGACTCTTGCAAGCTTATGAGCAGCAAACATAGGAAAATAGAAGCTGGAGTAGGCTGCTAGTGCCTCTCAGCCTACATAGCCATTCGCATCATACCATCCCTTGTGGGTAACTTCATCCTGGCCTAGCTAAATTGTCAGAGAATGCCTTTATGCACAAAGATTGAGAATTATAATTTATATCTTAGGTAATGTCACTACAAGTGCTATTTTGATTTGACTCTAATCCTCTTAGATCTTAACTTTGCTTCATTGATTTCCTGCAGCAATGAATTCCACATATTAATTATACATTACTTGAAAAAGCTTCCTTTTTCCTTATAATTAATTTTTTTCTGTTTGATTCCAATCAGCATATTTTGTACCCTCTGTGCACGTACAATAAAAAATACATCCGTTAAATAATTTTACAAATAGACACGATACCAGTTATGTTGCCCCCTTTATTGCCTCCAAAAAAAGAGGATGCCCAAAACTTACTCAATACCCTTCTGGCTAAAGCTTGCATTACTAGCTGAGTCTTACAGATCAACTGATTTGTACTTTATTGGACCAGCTGTGGGAATGAGTTCCAGAGTTGAGGGCTAAAGTGCTAGCATGATTGGAGTGGAGGACACTCTTTTAAATAAAAACAACAAGGAGTCTGGTGGCACCTTAAAGACTAACAGATTTGAGAGTTAACCCTGTTCAGCGTATTGGGCCTCTATCCCCTGGCAAGCTCTTTCCTCCCCATTCCATGCATTTCAGTGCTTAGTGGCTTGGTTCTCTAGCTGCAGAGGTGGGGAATATATTAAGAATTCATCCATTCTTTACAGGGCATTGTGCTCCTATCTTGTTAGCTCTCTGCTGCTGTACTCAGGGCTGTCTCTGATTCTAAATTCTCTCTTTGTTTCAGGGATGGTGGTTCCCTCCAAGACCAAAATTGTCTGTCACTTCTCCACTCTGGTGCTGACGTGCAGGCAGCAGCACACCTTGCAGATTGTTCCCAGAGATGAGTATGATAATCCCACCAGCAATTCTGTATCCCTGATAGATGAGCACAACTACAGCCTTTCCATCCACGAGGTGAGTTGGACTCCATCCCTCTCTCTCTCGTACTGAGCTAGAGAGTGTTGTCCTCTCCACTGATGTTCTCTCTCTCTGTCTAGCTGGGTCCCCAAGAGGAAGAGATCTCTGGCGTTTTGTTTGAGAAGTCAGTGGTGTCCAATCGGCAGACTTGCCAAGTGTTCTTGCGACTCACCCTGCACCGTAGAGGCTGTTTCCATGCTTGCATCTCCTACCAAACCCAGCCTATTAGCAATGGCGATTTTGACATTATTGTCCTAAGTGGTGAGTTAAAAGATGCTAGGTGATCCCAGACCAATTGCACCTCCTACTGGATGCCATATGTTCTAGTCAAGTAGAGCTGTTTTTTTATTTAAATGTGGCTTCCTTCCATGCCAGCCATACTCAGTTGCACTGGTAATGTCCATTAATTTAAAATAGGTGAATTTGGTGCTGGCAAAGAAAGCTAGATGGAGAAAATACTAGAGGCAGACATTCCCTATCCCCACAACAGGTATAAACCAGGAGCTGCCTCCTTCCCTGCCTCAGAGGGGAATTTTTTAGAGATTGAGCAGCTGACCGTGGCCTACTCATTCCTTTGCATCTCACAGGTTAACAGTAGGGGGCCAATTTTGGGGGTGCTTTGAGATCTACAGATGAAGAGTACTATATAAAAGATAGGTGGTATTCCTAATTGTTTTGTGATGTGGTTCTCTGTCCCACAAGGAGTGAAGCTACCAATTTATTTCACACAAGCTACTGAATCACTGTCATATGCTTATGGCTTTTGGTCACTACAGGCAGGAGTCAGGTTAGAACTGGTGCCCTAGAAGTGAAAGGTTCTGTATTCCTTCTCTCTCTCTCTTTCTCCCCTCCTCCAAGCCAGCCTGTCTCCCAGGCCTATGGACAGGCCCAACATACTGATGCCCTGGAGATGAAAAGCTTCATATCCCATTCTTGAGCCTCTTTCATTATTGACTCACTTTACCAGGTTCCCTCTTAGCGGGTTAGACTTTTTGCTTAGTGCTGTTCTGTGGACTCTGAGCTTCATGTGAGATGCTGAACTTTGTTTCTTGGCTGTATCAAGCTTTACATGTGTTCCATCTGTGTCCTTTAGAAAATGAAATGAACATTGTAGAGCGCAATGTGTCCACATCAGGGGTCAGTATCTACTTTGAGGCCTATCTTTACAACTCTACTAGCTATGCCAACACACAGTGGCACCTCCCGCCCACGCATCTGACCTCCTCCCAGCGCCGTCCTTCTACTGCAACTGAGGATGAGGATGAAGACTCTCCATCTGACAGCCAGACTCCTGAGAAAGTGAAGAAACCTAAAAAAGTGTATTGCTACGTGTCACCCAAGGTAAAGCCCACATGGTTGCTGCTCTTTAGTTTTGATTCAAATGTTCTGGCATTTCAGAGATTGCCTTGCCAATCACTTTGGGCTCTGCTTCTAGACACGTCAGACTTGGCTGGTAAAGTTTGTCTAAACTAAGTGTTTGTTTAAACTTATTTCAGTTTCCTTTCCTCTGGTTTTTTCCTCCCTCCCCTAAAGGATTCCAAGATGTTAAATGTAAAGCCAGGGAACAAATGTAGTGGGAGCCTGATAGAGTGAAGATGTCTGCCACAGAACAGATGGAGACCTGTTAGGTGTGCTCGCCAAGGCAGGCAATCTTTTCATTAAAGATGGGAAACAGGAGTATAAGCTACATGTTAATGACATTCATAGCTGATACCAAATTGGGAGGAGCTGCAAACACTAGTCTAGTGAGGGCAGAGAGATACAAAGGGACCTAGAAAGGTTAGGAACATGGTGGGGAAATATAATAAGGTTCAGCTTTGGAAAATGCAGCTGCAACATCTGGGGAAAATGATCCCCAACCTAGCTAATCAATGGGAGCGAGAAACCTGGAAAGCAGGAACAGCTGAGGGAGACTAAGAGAGGGAGTGGGCAGAAAATTTAGAGTTTACAATTCAGTGTCAGTTAAAAAGACTGCTGCAGTTTTAGCATTGCATATGTAGAAGCATCATATCACAGAGAAGGGGCATGTAACAGTCTCTCTCTGTCTGATCCAAAACCCATTGAAGTCAATGGGAGTCTTTTCTTTGACGTCAGTGGGCTTTGAATTAGCTCCCATATGGGTCTGGTGAGATCAAGTGTCTTCAGTGTCAAGTACTTATAGATCATGATCACGAGGAGGAAAATCAGATTAAAAACAATAAAACTGATCAGGGGGCTAGGAAGACTGACTTAGAAAAAAGATTAGAAAAGTACAATCTGTTTAATAACAACTAAAGTGAAGGGATTAAAATTTAAAAACCTAGAACAGAGAATGGTTATTTAGTGTGATACCTTGGGGTATAACTAGGAGAAATGGCAGGAAATTAAGAAAGGGACAATGTAGATTTTGCCATTGTAACCAGATCAATATTTACAGCAACCATTGAGCCTCCACTCCCCACCAAAACCCCTTTCCTAAGGAAAGTGCCTAGGGAAGCCAGAAGAGCAGAAAATTCCATTAGAGACCTCACTTTGCAAATCCATTAACTTAAGAGAGGTTCAAGTAATACAGTAATAGGTACCCATGTAAAACCCTAACCTAGGAAAAATCTTCCTGACAGAGAGAGAGAGAGAGAGAGATGAGGCTGTGAAACAGTCACCAAACAGAAGAGGGGACGCTACATTGCTTGGTATATTTAAACCTAGATTGGATGCAGTATTAGAAAATGTAGAACTGGGAATGATGTCTGGGGGGGAGGGGGAATGACCCAGTAGTCTTCTTACTCTGATTCAGGGAGATAATTTTGGACTTTCATCAAGCTTCACTGTTAAATTTCCTGATATTGGAGATCGTTCTGAATGCCTTCTGTTGTAGCTACTGCTTGGGTTGGAAGAGAGACCCCTTGGGCACCTGTCTAATCTATGCATTTCTTATGCACCCATAACTGTAGTGTTTGGGCACCATATACATAAATGTAGAGCATCATTCCTGTCCAACAGACCCATGCTGTCCAGCCCAGCAGTTCCTTACATAGGGCTGTTCTGACTTGCTCAACTCCAGGAAAATTGCTGCTGACCATTCCCCAGCCATCCTTGCTGAAGGAGGCCTGTGCAGAAGGGAGTCTTGTATTGTGCCCTAAAGGAGCTAAAATTGGGGCTTAGCCTGCGCTCCAGTGAGAGGGAGTTCCGCAGCTGAGATCTTCTGCCAGAAATGCTCTGCATGGTGAAGAGAGCAAACTGGCCTGGTCAGCCCCAGATTAAACAATTGCAAGATTATTTTTATTTGTTTGAACTTGATGTTCGTGAAATTGAAGGAGTAACTGCAATAATTTGGCCAGTCCAGGATAACTTTCCTCAAGACTTCCCAGCTCTGTCAATGCATTGCAGTACTGTCCTGTAGCATCCCTTGCTATTTGAATCCTGGCTTCCACCCTAAATTCCCGTATAGCAACTATCTTTTTAAAAGCTAAGGTGTGTGCCATTGGCCTGTTAATGCATGCCCTGGTTTACTGCTATATTTATGTCACATCCGTGTGTCCTGGGCACTTCAGGCAAGTGTAACAATTAAGTCCTTTTGCCAAGTTGCTTACAATCATTCTTCTCTCCCATGTCACTGCATAGCGGAGGTTTGAAGGGCATGCATATTGTCACAGGAGAGGTTTCGGAAGGAGACTTTCCCTGTGGGTTTGTTAATCCTGTGTCTTGAGTCTAGAATACTTCAGAAAAGAGCTTTAGTAGAAATGTGGCTGCTAATGATTTCTCTCCCCTATGGCTCCCCAGCAATTCTCAGTGAAGGAATTCTACTTGAAGATCATTCCTTGGCGCCTCTTCACCTTCAGAGTGTGTCCTGGCACCAAGGTGGGTGTGTCTCCATCCAGTTATTGTTGCCGTTCCCACCCTATCACCCCTTGTTGCTGAATAATGATCTGCCTGTTAGATCTGCTGTTGGGTTAGTGGGGTTATTTCCACTGAACAGCAGCTAGATACATGAAATCCAGGAACTCTCAAAACATCTTTCCTACCAGAGTACTGGAAATGTGTGCAAACAGGGCCAGCCATGTCTCTTCTCCTCACCCTAACATCAGGATCCTAGAGATCATTCTCAATCCTCTACCACACTTCTCCTAATTGCTTTACTGGAGGAGGAAGAAGGCATCTAGTTTTGGTCCACATGAAGCCCATACTGTTTGAAGTGGGCTTTTAAAAGCAAAATTCCAGCTGGAATCCAGATGCTAGAGGCAGTGTGCCTGTTAATTGGTTCTGTGTGGGTGTGCAGATGGGAAGATGTGTGTGCAGAAAGTGCTCTTAGTATGTGTACCACATACGCTGTGCCCTCTGCTGCACAGTGGTTTGACCCCGTCCTGCGTCTCTTTGCTGCTAGTTTTCTTACCATGGGCCTGATCCTGTGCACAAGCTGCTGACACTGGTGGTAGATGATGGGATCCAGCCCCCTGTGGAGCTCAGCTGCAAGGAGAGGAACATCTTGGCAGCCACTTTCATTCGTTCTCTGCATAAAAACATAGGTAAAAGAGGCTGGTGGGATAGATACTATGATTGGGGGATTCAGGTTGCTGCATCCCCAGGTTGCATGCATCACTGGGTGGCAGGCAGGGAGTTAGCACTTGAGGTCATTTAGTCCACTCTACTTAGAGTTATATAACTCTTCTAGGCATTGTAGAGTAGTCCTCTGTCTCCCCTTCTGCTTCCGATAACACTTCCAGTGAATGGATTTCATTGTCTCTGGCTTCTCATGCTCAGCAGGCTTTTCTGTCATTCCTCTGAAGGCATTTCTATGAGTGGCTGAATGTCTGAGACTAAACCACATACTGTTCCCTGGGAGTTCTGCTGTCCCTGCCTTCCATGGCAGATCACTCTGACTATAGAGCAGTCCTATGCAAATAGGGATGGGGACCCCATCCTGACACATGAGGTGTTGGCAGCTCAGATGCAATCATAAGATCACTGTTTCAGGAGGCTCAGAGACCTTTCAGGACAAAGTGAACTTCTTCCAACGGGAGCTGCGTCAAGTGCATATGAAGAGACCTCACTCGAAGGTTACACTGAAGGTCAGCCGCCACGGCCTGCTGGAATCTGTGAGTGAGCTCGTGACAGTTCGCATCTGGGTGGACAATAGGCTGTTCCCATTTGTGCCCAGGACCCATCCCTGCGCCAGTTACTATCTAGTGAAATCCAAGTTGACACCAACTGGGGGAACAATCACAACATTTGAGCTTCTAGCTCCAGGGCATAAACGGATCACCAGCTTTGGGAAGGGAAGCAAAATTTTTTTTCTCATTTGATAGTATTACATAATTAGATATATGTTGAAAGCCTTGCACCTTCTTCTTAAGCCTCTGGCATCAGTCACTGATAGTTGCTAGGACTTAGGGGCAGTTGATCTCTCCTGGTATGGCAGTAGCAATGTCTAGGCTAAAGGGGCAGTTGATTTGTGTGTGGTAGAAAGAGCCCTGACTACTGTCAAGACAAGCTGTATTGTGACAAGCACTGCCTTCGTCCAGTGTGCTTTGTTCGGGTTTGGTAACTGTTCCTGCTTGTGGAAAGCTGTGTACCTCCCCCTTAAACTGTAAGAGCCAGTGATGCTCTGAGCCGGGAGGAGGCCCTGGCCTGGCACTGTTATTCCCTTGCACAGTTCTTTAGAAAAATATAAGAAAATCCTGACAGTTGTCCTATATCAGATGCTTACTATTCCTTGAAAAATGGGAACCCACCCTAGATATTCTGAGAATTACTGTCATGTCAGTTAGGGTAGACCAAGCCGAAGAATGTGGAACTGTGGCAATAACAGCTCCAGAGCACTGACTCACTCTGTTTGCAAAGTGTTCTGCAGAGCATTAGCAGTGAGACTTGACTCAGATTGATCTGTTGTAGTCCTTAAATGACCTTCTAAATTAGATGCAATCAGTTGCCATGACTTGTTATGCCATGTGTGTTTTGGGACAGAATTGTGACAGAAATGGAAAAGACCAGGTGTGGGAGAGGGAGGACTAGTTGAGAGTCTCTTTGATATGGTTGAAAGCGACAAAGAGTCCTGTGGCACCTTATAGACTAACAGACATATTGGAGCATAAGCTTTCATGGGTGAATACCCACTTCGTCAGATGAATTGGATATGGTTGGTAAATTTAGATTTGGGAATATTTTCTGCAGATAGGACAGGCTGTACATCATATGCACTGAGGCTTCGGGTATTGGTTCATTATCCAAACCATTTTTAAATCCTACAAGCATTTTCAGAGACTCCCTCTGTATACTGTTATCTTGGAAATTGCTGCAGAGCCATTAGCTGTAGCATTGCAGGCAGATAAGATCAAAGAAATTCAATGTGGGGGTGAGAAATGTAAACATTTGATGTATGAGGACAACACACATGGCAAATGCAACCAGAGAGATAAGCACTAATCAGGGGCTAGCATGATGCTCCAATTTATTTAATGATCAACTAAGTCTGTGCTCACACGGTTGCATTCAGGGCTCTCTAGGGTACAGGTTTTGCTTTAATTGGGATCAGGAATATGGGCCTACATATTTCCAGTCACTAGAAAGATTTTGTTAAAGTAAATCATGCTGTAACAGGTAAATGTAAACCAGCGACTTTTCCTTGGGCTTCTTTCTTCTACATGCTCTCTGAGGGGCTATTTTCTAAACTGGACAGATGGGCCAGAGAGAACTGAGACTTCTTTACAAATGTTGCTCCTAGCTACAGACACTTTAATAAACTCTATTGAGTTGCTGCCTCTGGGTAGAGAGGGGAGGGGGCAGTTTTGGGGGAAGTGCTGTGAATGGGCAGTGCTTAGGCTGTTGCTATTGAGCAAACTTTGTCTTGGTCTTGAGACCAGGAGCTGTCAGATGTGGGGAACTTTTCTCTTAAATTCTGTAATGGAGAACACACCTATGGTTGAGGCTGAAGGGAAAGTGACCCCCCCAAGATTAGTTCCTGGCTCCCCACCCTGTATTCAGATTACTAGACTGGGCCCCTCCCATTCTGCTTTATTTAAGTCCTCCATGCATGGATGCTGAGCCCTGGGCAGTGGCCGCAGCTGCTAATGCTTTTCCTTTCATTCTCTCAGTCTCTGAAAGCAACACGGAATTTTTCCATTTCCGATTGGAGCAAAAACTTTGAAGTGATTTTCCAGGATGAGGAAGGTAAGTGAACTTGCACCAGCAGAAACTTTTATGGGCTTGAGGAGAATGTGCCAGGAGCATACCGGGAGTCACTTATTGGTGTGGAATTCTGGCTGCCTTGCAACATATCCATCTGTGTCTAGATCCTTTTATAGCCTCTGTGGTCTAGATCCTTCTGTGGCCTCCATCCCTGTAGTTCTGAACAAACATTAATGAATTTAGCCTCCCAACCCTCTGTGAGGTAGGGAAGTATTCTAATCCACATTTTACAGATGGAGATATGAGGCACAGAGACTAAGTGACTTACCCAAGGCCACACATTTGAGTGTGTGGCAGAGTTGGTAACAGAACACATTATTCTTGAGTCCCTGTTCAGTGCCTTCATTACAAGATCATCCCTTAGAGTTTGTAGCTGGGCTTCCCATTGTGTCACTTGTAAATAGTGGCTGGTTTGATATTGGCCACCTGTGTGGAGAAAGGGATGTGAACGTGGTGGATCAAGAGGTTTCACTAGTCATTTGTGTATTTAAATGTGTGAAAATTAATCTCCTGCATTTCATGCTCACTTCATGGATGTGAAACCACAGGTCTGAGTGAATGGAAAATCATTCAGCAACAGGAGTCTGATATGAGCAGTTATAGGAAAATTAAGTGAACAGCCATCTCTGTACTTCTTTTCCTGTGATCCCATTCCCAGAGGCAATGCTCTGCCCATCACAGTGACTTAGAGATAATGATGCTCTAGCCAGAGAGATTATTTTGTTTTCCTGGCAGCTCTGGGTGGGAAGAAGAAATGGAAGAGAGTTGGATGTGGCCCAGAGCTGACCGGTTTTGGACTTGTTTTATCTTGTAGCTCTGGACTGGGGAGGGCCCCGCAGAGAGTGGTTTGAGCTGATCTGTAAGGCTTTATTTGACACCACCAATCAACTCTTTACCCGCTTCAGTGACAACAACCAGGCACTGGTGAGTCCTTACCTTCCTACTTCGGTGGACAGAACTTGACATGTAAGCATACCGTCAGCTAAACAGCAAACATATCAAAACAGCCTCCTTGCCTGCCTGCTTTCCCCGGCTGCTGGCATGCCTGCCCCAAAATCCTCCTAAATTCTCTCCAAATTCTTGCTTGGATGTCCCAACGTGTTGCAGAGTTAAGAGCATTGGCTCATAAGCCAGCAAGTTACACCACTAACAGGGAGCTCTAGTCTTCCAGGAACCGGGGTTGGCACTACCTAAGAAGGCCTTATTGGTCACAGGATGCAGTCTGTCTGCCTATTAGAATCCCTTCCTCTTGTCATGGATGTGGCATGCATGTGGCTCATGTTGTGTCCCTGCTGGTTTTTAATCTCTGCTGCTGTGCTCTCCGAGGGTCACTCCTGAGACCCACAAGTGCTTTACCTTAAGCACTGGGCCAAATGAAGGAGGTCAGTCTAGAAATGTGATCGTAATGGTCCCTTCTGGCCTTAAAAGCTATGAATCTGTGTTCAGATTTAGGGTGCAGTTTAAAGGCTGTGAGGGCATCTTCCTGGATGCAGTGTGCAATGTGAATGCCAGATGGGGTCATTGCTATCACTTGTGTTAACCGTGGCTGGTACTGTAGTAATTCTGATCCCTCTCGTTTGCAGGTGCATCCCAACCCTGGCCGGCCCCCACATTTACGGCTGAAGGTGTATGAGTTTGCAGGCCGCCTGGTAGGGAAGTGTCTCTATGAGTCATCTCTGGGAGGAGCTTACAAGCAGCTGGTGCGAGCTCGTTTCACCAGATCCTTTCTGGCTCAGATCATAGGACTGCGAATGCATTACAAGGTAAGGCCACACTGCCCTCTGTGCTGAGACCAGGCTGAAGTGAAACTGAACGTGATCTTGCTCCCAGCAGACCCAGAATTCCTGCTCAACCATGTATGTTAAATCCCTCCCCCCTCTCTCTTTCTCCATCTCCACCCCCTGTACCTCATCTACCTTTCTTCCTCAGTATTTTGAAACAGATGACCCAGAATTCTATAAATCCAAGGTTTGTTTCATATTGAACAATGATGTGAGTGAGATGGAGCTCGTCTTCGCTGAGGAGAAATACAACAAATTGGGGCAGCTGGAGAAGGTGAGAGGTGATGGGTGAGGGTGGGACAGTCTCCACTCCTTTCATCTGTAGTGGGAGAGGTTGGGAATTGTGTGGGATGTCCCTGCAGCAGTGGCCACAGAAGCAGAGTATCAGTAAAGTAGGAGTAGGGAGAGTTTCTTCAGGCAGGGGTTCATGCTAAAGGGATGATACTGCTCATCTTCACACATTCTTACGCTGACATCCTCGTGTGGCTTCTTGTTTCAGGTGGTTGAGCTGGTAACTGGAGGGGCTCAGGTCCTAGTAACCAATGAAAATAAAATCTTCTACCTGAATCTGCTTGCCCAATACAGACTGGCCAATCAGGTTAGAGAAGAGGTGGATCACTTCCTGAAAGGTGAGGTACTGTGTGCTCCCTGCTTGGCTCTAACTCCCTGTTCTGGAGGCACTGCCACTTACTCTCTTCTCATCTTTCAGGTCTCAATGAGCTGGTTCCTGAAAACCTCCTAGCTATTTTTGATGAGAATGAGCTTGAGGTAGGTCCTGCTGATCCTGATCCTGCCTGCCCACTCACCCTCCTTTTCAGATGAAAGTAGAGCTGGCTGGGGATGGAAAGACTCAACACTTGCAAAGTGTGTCTTCCCAAAACCTTTCCCCCTCCCCTCCATTGTGAGCATGTGTATCTGAGGGAGAAGGCACTGAGTGTCGTTTGGGGGAATCCTCCTTCTCTCACGTATGTGCTGGCTTCAGGGATAATAATGTATCATTATTGTTTATAGTCCTAATCAATGGGTATTTGAGTCATGGGTTCAGATGCTCTTAATGTCCCCTGGGGTAGTAGGAAGGCTAGCCAGACTGAATGCCGCTTAGGGCAGGTGAGATGATCTTTAGAGGACAGGGCCAGTTCCTTTAGGCCACCCTTCTACCATAATATTGAGCCCAGGGCAAGACAAAGAGGCACTGATCAATTTCTCTGCTCTCCGTTTAACATCTACGCCTAGATTCCTTGGTGCACACATCCAAGTTCCAGCTCTGAGACTCACCGCTCTGCATAATCTGTCTAATACTTCGCTTTGTACAGTGGTCATTTGGGAATCCAAACATGAGATCTTGTTTTGTGGGAAGCTGTTACCCTAGTCAATTTAGGGTACTACAAGGGGGCGCTCTCACTAGGTGACAAGATTTTAGAATAGCAATGGGGTGCATAGGACTCTTAGTCCCCTCCTCTCAGTGTTTCCCCTATTTCCTGGTTTTGCAGCTGTTTTTTTCCCTTCCCTTAGCCTATCTTACATCCAACGGGAGAAGTTGGTACTTCATGAGATACCATCCTATCTCTTGATTGAGATCATGAGGTCTTATTAGATTTGCTTATGTCCTGAGCCCAGGACTCTGAGCATCCTGCATGCCTCTTAAGGGCACAAAGCTGACTATTGTAACCGGAATAATGGCTGGCTTCATGGGTACTTTGTGCTACTGCTTTTGTAACTGCAGGTCTTTTTCCTTTCAGCTGCTGATGTGTGGTACTGGAGACATCAGTGTCTGTGATTTTAAGGCTCATGCTGTGCTGGTGGGAGGATCCTGGCACTTCCGAGAAAAGGCAAGTGGGAAGCTTCCTCCACTGAAATAGGTTGACTGTCTTCTGTGTCACTTGGGCTTCATATGGAGACTACCTGCTGAAAGCAGGAGAAGCTTCCAGAAAAAAAAACTGGAAAGAACTTGGAGAAGAGCAGAGTAGAAAAGCAAGACCTGGGCCTGGTGATATAGACACAGGAGAGCAGACTTTGCATTTGGAAAGGGAGATTACAAAGAGGACAGAAGCCACTGAGGGCAGAATAGGGATGACTGGACTGCAGCTGCAGCAGGGGAAAGTTCAGTATTTGTACTGAGAAAAGAAAAGGCAACAGTAAGAGCATTTCAGCATTGGGCCAAGGCAAGTGTTGGGAATCTCATCAGTGAAGATGTTCAGGATGATATGCCTATTTATCAGGGATGATTTGAGGATTTTTCAGTCCATGTCATTGTGAGATAGAAGGTTGGCAGCCAGTAGAGATTCCTGAGCAAGTGACCCTGGACTTATTCCAGGAGCATATCCCACCCTGATGAGGGGGGCACATGAGACAGTCTAGAGAAGTGATTGGAACTGCCAAAGTGTCCAAGGGCTGGTCCACACTAACCCCCCAGTTCGAATTAAGATACGCAACTTCAGCTATGTGAATAACGTAGCTGAAGTCGAAGTATCTTAGTTCGAACTACAAGGTACTTACCGCGGGTCCACACATGGCAGGCAGGCTCCCCCGTCAACTCCGCCTACTCCTCTCGCGGAGCAGGGGTACTGGTGTCGACAGCAAGCACTTCCGGGATCGATTTATCGCGTCTAGACAAGACGCGATAAATCGATCCCAGAAGATCGGTTGCTTACCGCCGAACCCGGAGGTAAGTATAGACGTATAGAGGGAAACAAATTACATGAGTGACAGACGCTAGAACTGTTCCCCCTTCCAACCTGCCAAGGCACCAGAGGATGTGGGAGAGGAAAATATTAGCCTAATGCAGGAAGCAGATACGGATTTTTATCTTAAACCTTAATTAGCTTTCCCATTCAGCATTTCCAATCAGGGCTTTGGAGCTGTGCTCCGGCTCCGCTCCAGGCAAAAACCTGCAGCTCCACTGCTCTGGAGCTGCTCCGCGCTCCAGCTCCAGGCTCTGCTCCAAAGCCCTGTTTCCAATAGAGAGGAGCACCTGTGCTGTGGGAGATGGATGAGACATTCCTAGTGTAATAGAGGTGGGTGGTGGCAACAAGGGGTAAAGGTGGCTGGTGAGAATTGACTATGCAATTGTTCCTTTTCTGGTTTGCCCTCATAATAGGGGTGGCTGTGGCAGTTGGTAGAGCTACTTTCTTGCAAGACATTTTGCCTGCTCTTCTTTTTCTGATAACCTGCCATTGTACTTGTGTGACCCTGCTTCCCTGACCTGGCTCTGCCATTACTGGTCCCTCTCAGGTCATGAGGTGGTTTTGGACCGTGGTTTCCAGTTTCACGCAGGAGGAACTGGCCCGGCTGTTGCAGTTCACAACTGGTTCCTCTCAGCTGCCTCCGGGAGGGTTTGCTGCACTCTGTCCATCTTTCCAGATCATCGCAGCTCCAACCCATAGTACTTTGCCGACAGCCCACACCTGGTGAGTGCCTTGGCCATTGAACTCCCTGCAGCATGCATGTGGGATTAGACTATGTGCTTCTGGGTGGTGAGTACTTCATCTAGTGGCATGCCTTGTGGTGAGCTGCCAACACTGCATGCCAGGTGTGTGGGCCCCTCTGAACTGTGAGCTGCTGGTAGTAAGCATGTGGTTGGCAACCTGTATATAATGGGTGACAGCATGTGGTGGACACCATGTCATCCCACCCGAGGGCAGTGAGCAGCTGGAGGTGTCTGTGGTGGACATTCCCCCACTGCACGAGTGGTGCGTATTAATTAATTTTTTTTTTTTCAGTTTTAACCAGCTGTGCCTCCCTACTTATGACTCCTATGAAGAAGTGCACAAGATGCTGCAGCTGGCCATCAGCGAAGGATGTGAGGGCTTTGGCATGCTGTGATTCCCTTCCCCATCCCAGCTTCCTGGCTCTTCAGGGCAAGGCGTAGCTCCAGTCCACTGCTCATTCTTCCCTTCACAGAGCAATGGAGATAGAGCACAGACTCTGTGCAAAGAGGAATGTCATGTGGTCTTTCCGTGTCAAGAGTACATCACCAAGAGCATGCCTCATGCCATCCTCTCACTCCCATCTCAGTTCAGAGTGGTACGGCAAAAGAACTGTGGTACTTTTGTCAGGGTAGTATGGCACTGGGATTTCCCAGGACTCGGTGCATCTGTCCCTCTGGGAGGAGAGAGAGCCTGTGAGCAGGAGTTGGTGTGGCACAGGAGGAGGTCTATGTAGCAGCCAGTACTGTAGCTGTTTTGGGCAAGGACCAGCTTGAAGCTCTGTTGGAGATCTGGCATGTGGGAAGCCGTAACACCTTTCCATGCTTTGGCCCAAGTCCTTCTGCTGATGCTCCCCTATAGCTTATGTAACTCCCCCTGTATTGCATGTCTCTGAAGGGCACAGGCTTGTTTTCCCATTCAGTACCTGACCCATTAGGGCTTCCAGTTCTCTTCCTTTCACTTGCACTGGAAGCTGCTGTTTCTTGCCCTTGCTGGAGAGGAGGGAGAGCAGCATCTGCTAGAGAGAGCAACCCAAAGGAACACACTCTTGTTAGAGCACAAGGACCGGCCCTGGCAGTGACACTGTACTACTTCCGCCAAGGGCTGGCAGAAGGAGCATCCTTCTGTACTGACAGTGGCTGGTACAGGCCTCTGCTACTAAGCTGGAAGAGGAGATTCTCCTCCAGTGAATGTTTCTGATAGTGGTCCTAAAGTTGCACAGGAAGCTGTCCCACACCCCTTGCCTTCCTTTCCCTTCCTCAGGAGAGGGGATGGGTATGAGTGTGTGAGCCCTCAACGCTGAGCACAAATGCTTCTCCAACATTCACCTTCATGGCATGTATGTAGTAAGTGATAGGCCAGCTGGCCAGCAGGCAGCTACTACAGTGTGCATTGGGCTTCTGTTTGTACAGAATTACAGTTGGGGTGATGGTATTGGACAGAACCCAGTACCTCAGCCCCTGACATTCCACAGGGTCTTGGCTTCTACCTCTATCACATGGCAGCAGGAGGTACTGCCTGAAGTATGCTGGAAGAGGAGGAGAGTGTTTCCCAAAGGGGTGTTGGTGCTTGGAGAGCAGCTGGCCTTCTCTCTTCCCAATCCTCTGCTGTTCTCTTCCTGAAAACTGTTCCTTGCTGTTTCTTCTAGTGTTGCAGGCTTTCCAGTACACAGGGTACTAAACTGGATCATCTCCCAAACAGACACTGAGTAGCCCACGAGGTGGCATGTTGCACTAACCATTGTCCAGATTACAGTTTGGGAGACAGTATGAGCAGCAAATTTATAACTACCAGGTTCTGTTACCTCTGACTGTCTGCTCAGCTCCTCCCATCCCAGCGAAGTAAAGGGGTGAGGAGTCAAGGATCCAAGCTGGCAAACTTTCCAGTTTCAACAGTGAGGCCAAAATCTGAACAGATCATTGCACTCCCAATTTGCCCCTAAAGTGCATCTCTTCAGATCAAGAGTGGACGCACATTGGTGAGTGGTTGGTGTGTGAGAAGAACCTGTGCTGAATGCAGTCACTGGAACGAGGAAGATTCAGGATCCTGGGTTGGGATTTCAATCTAGCATCTCTCCTAAGAGCTAATTTTAGAAAAATAGATAAAATAAAAAATGGTGCCATCACCCTCAGTCCCTTCATTCTGCTGTAGCTGTAGCTGCCCTGAACTGGGCAGGACTTGTGAGGTATGGCTTTTAAGATGGCTCTTCACTTTTCCAATACAACTTACTAAATAAATTAGGAATCTTGGGAAACATTATAGAAAAATGTCTTTTTTATCAAAGCAGTGTCTTAATCGTTCTTAGGGAGAGTTTGCATCACATCTCTACAGAAATATAAGCCATTGTGATGCCCAAACCAGCTGGAACACCAAGCATTGTCATGGCTCATCGGGATTTCTCAGTCTTGTGGATTAATTCCCTCTTGGGCACTGAAGTGCTGGGAGACAGCCTGCTAAATAGCTGGTGCAGCTCCTCCCTGACTGATCACTTTAGCAGTGGCTACTTTGTCCCTTTTTTAAAACAGGCTCCCTTTTTGTAAGGTTCTGACCCCCTCTGGGGTTCCAACTTATTTGCACTCGGGATGGCTTCTATGGTCAGTGCAGTTGGGGCTCTTGTATGTTCACCCATTCACTGCTGTCCCTAGGGACCAAAAGAAGGTGGCAGTGTTGCTCCGCCCAACTCCTGTTGGTTGGGGAGGTGCAGCGTGGTGCTGTTCCCTCATTGCAGTCTTATGTCTTGTTCTTTGGCCTGGCAAGGGCCTTTCGAACCTTGTGGTTATAGGCTGATTCTGCCGATGACATCTTCCTCAGGAATCCTCTCCCTCCTTCTCTAGAGCTGGACTGTTTCCACATTGAGGAACTGAGTGGCTGAACACCGAGTAGCTTCATCTGCTTGAAACAGCTCCCTAATCCTCACTGCGGTACAGCCAGCGCCCCTCGCCTCTCTGCAGTTATACAGATGCCAAGGATTTTCTTTCAACACAAGTGCAGTCAGAACTGTGGTGGATGCTGTTAGTTCTTATTTGATAACCTTTCTTTATTGTTTCCATAAGCTGTTAGCTGGTCCCATTTCCCCTAGGGCTCCACCACTTCAGTGGTAGAGCATCTTTGTCCTTAAATCTCTTCCTTCCTCCTCCCAACACACCCACCTTATATGCTGCCCTTACAATAACACCAGTCTGGGGGCAAGGTACGGAATGCACTGTGGTCACCTGTACTGTATTTTTTTCTGCTGCAGAGGCTCCTTATTTTAGTTGGTCCCTTAAATATTCCCACCTAATTGAGGCGCTTCAGTAGAAAGTTTTTGGTGCATGGTACTATCTCAGACAGATTCCTCACTCTGGAGCTGCCGTGGACCTCACAGGGCCTGGCCTCTGCCTGTATCTGAGAGTCATGTTGCATGTTTTAGAAACCAGGGACTAAGAGAGAGAGGCCAGGCCCCAGTTCTAGCTGGCAAGTTCCAAGTGGAGTTCAGCAGGTTCTGGAAGCCCATGGATTTTGTAAATAGTTTGTATAATAAATAAAATATTTTAAAAATGCGGTCGTCTTGGTTTGGAGTTGTTCCTGAGAGCACAGATGTGACCTAAACTGGTTAGCTTTAATGGTAAAGAGTCCTCTTCAGATCTTCTAGTTTCTCACCAAGTCTGTTCCCAGGATTGGGCAGGGCTTCTCACCCATCCCACTGGTTTCTGGTAGGACTGACTAAATCAAGGACCTGAAAATTGAACTAAATTCTGCAGCAAGACTAGCTGGCTTCTGTGGTGCTTCAGGGCAGCAGGCTGGAAATTCTGCAGCAACTTCTGGTAAATCCAGAAATGAGATTTTTAGTAAACTTACTATACAAATGAATAATAGGGTCAGTTTCTGAGTTAATTTTTATATAAATGCCTTTCATTATATTCTGTGCTGCTGGTATTTACATTGAATTTGCTTAGCTGCATTGTAGAAGTTGTCAGGGGAGAAGCTGGAGGTTTTGGTTGGAAGGGTGGACAGTTGGAGTTTATGGCACCTGGGAAGTTGTGGTAGTTTTGGAATGTGGGCTATACACTTGGCATCTGGAGGTTTCTTCTAAATGATCAACTAAATAGTTAACAGTAGACAAAATGTTTACTATTAGGCCTCAGGGTCAACATTCCTTTACCATGAATCTAAGAGTTGTTTTCAGGCTGTCTGCAGGCTAAGATTAACAGCACTATATTTGTCATTATGTTCGTGTTTGGAAGATTTTTCTTGTCAACTATAAGATCTAGAAACATAACTTTAAAAATGAAAAGATTATGGAGGGAATGGATTCTGTGGCAACTGCCTTGTTAGCTTCTGACATCAGTATTGCTGGATGTAATGCTGTCAAAGTGTATTTTGGAATTAGCCCAAAGGCTTTGGTTGAGTTCTTCCCCCTTCTCTTGTAGGTATAGTTCTTATGGTTTGTATATGTCCCACTATGTGCTGGCAGGTATCCTAATGTGTAATGAAATTGGCATTCCCTTCTCTGACTTTGGCCAATATTTGCCTTTTAAGCTGTGAGTGCTGGCTGCTGGATAGAGTGTGAGCAGAAGGTGTGGATCCCAGAGTCCCAGCTGTAGTATTGCACTACAGAGTTCCATCTGGCAGCCTTCAACAGGAGCAAGCTCTCATTTTGTCTGGTGAAGAGAAGTCTGAGCTCAGTTACTACAGTGATGGGTGCCATGAAGAACCTAGAGAGACTGAGAGTCATAGTATCCACTTAAAGTGGATGAATCTGGGCTCATGGTTTTCGATCAGGGCTCTCAAAGGTGGTGGGTAAAAAGCTCAGATACCCCCTGTGGAATGATCAAAATTATTTCCAACTGTGACTTATTCCTGTTCCAGACAAGCACATCAGCAAGCCACATGCACCATAACTAGTGTGAATATGGGAAAGGATCAAGGTGGAGGCAAGAGCTTTTTGAAAAACTACCTGTTTGGCTGGACATGAAGGAAAGGGAGCAGCAGTCTGAATTAGTTTAGCATGAAGTAGGTTCTAAAGTTTCTGCCCCTCTTTGCAGCAGGTGGGGTGATGTCATCTGGCCATCTCCATTGTCTTGTTCACCAATTCCTTCTGATGTCATGGAGACGGAATGGTGCCAGTGACCTATAGCCAGGTCTGCAATCTCAGTTCATCCCAGCATCTGTGAGTTTGCCTTGACCTGGGACGGGGCCAGGAGAAGTTCTAGCTATGCATGCATCTCACAAGTTCTGCATGCACTAGCCTGAGGCACAAAGAACACAGGCAGCTGCACAAAGGGAAATACTGCAGGCTCCCTGACTGTCCACACACACAGCCCCTTGGCCTGGTATACTAAAGGGTGAATGTGCTGCTTGGGAACTGCATTGTCTGCAGCATTCTCTCCCCTTCTAAGTTTTGTGTGCAGCGCTACAAACACAAAGCACTCACGAGGCATCAGGAGTTTTTTTCAGCAGTACTAAGGGAGGTGCTGTTTTGGGGGATTCTCACTACATAAAAGGTTGTTACAAGGAGGAGGTCGAAAAATTATTCTCCTTAATTTCTGAGGATAGGACAAGAAGCAATGGGCTTAAATTGCAGCAAGGGCGGTTTAGGTTGGACATTAGGAAAAATTTCCTAACTGTTAGGGTGGTTAAGCACTGGAATAAATTACCCAGGGAGGTTGTGGAATCTCCATTGAAGATTTTTAAAAGCAGGTTAGACAAACACCTGTGAGCAGACATGCCAAACCTGCGGAAAAAATGCAGAAATTGGGCTTCTTTTTGGCTTAATTGGCTTGAGTTGCTGGTTGGCTAGTTTTTGGCTTGTAGCTTTTTTTTTTTTTTTTTTTTATAAATCGGCTTCTGGGGGGGGCGGTCAAGCAAGGGCAAGGGGGGGAAAGAGGGGTGCACAGCAGGCCCACCACAGTCCCAGACTGCACGCTGGGGTGATCTAGTCACATAGAGTGTTGGGGTTCTTCAGGATTGGCTTGTTTTGGCCTTGTTTTAAAATGGGATTAGCTTGATTTTTAGCTTATTGTGAAAGTCTGGGTGCTTATTTACCACGTGAAAGTTGGCAGCTGTGCCGGTCAGGGATGGTCTAGATCAGGGATCCGCAACCTTTGGCACGCAGCTCGCCAGGGTAAGCACCCTGGCGGGCCGGTTTGTTTACCTGCCGCATCCGCAGGTTCGGCCGATCGCGGCTCCTACTGGCCACGGTTCGCCGTCCCACGCCAATGGGGGCTGCTGGAAGCGGCGCGAGCCGAGGGATGCGCTGGCCGCCGCTTCCCGCCACCCCCATTGGCCTGGGACGGTGAACTGTGGCCAGTGGGAGCCGCGATCGGCCGAACCTGCGGATGCGGCAGGTAAACAAATTGGCCCGGCCCGCCAGAGTGCTTACCCTGGTGAGCCACGTGCCAAAGGTTGCCGATCCCTGGCTTAGATAATACTTAGTCCCGCCATGAGTGCAGGGGACTGGACTAGATGACTTCTCGAGGTCCCTTCCAGTCCTACAATTCTATTATTTTCTAATTTTTATAATATATTAAGACAAGTTTCAATCAATCTGGCAGGCAGCAGTCCCACCTCCAAATGATGCTGTTTGTATCTTCTCTGCTTTACTTCCATCTCACTTCTCTGTGACATTGTGCCAGAAAGAAAGGGGAGAGCCTCTGCTCTTACGTTTCCTGAGTATGTGATTATGGGGTCTGTAGAAGGAAACCCCCTAGACTAGAAAGCAGAGTCTGGTAGATTCTGCTCAATTTGCCATGGAATCCACCCTTTGCTGCAGAATTCTGTGCCAGAATCTGAGTTTTCGATTAGGAACTTTTAATTTTTTTAATGTATCCCCTTCCCCTCCTCCATAGGTTCTGGGCCCTAATGTGCTGTGCAGTTACATGGGAAGCCATTATCTCTGCTCTGAAGAGTTTACAATCTTATTGTAAGCGGGAGGGGTCACCATACTGATTGTGTTACTCATTTTAGACCTAACTGATTACAAATCTCCATTTAAAAAATGTCACTGAAACTGGTCTTGGAATTTTCCAGGTGCTGGACCCTCTAGGAACTTTGCTATAGAGTATGCCATTGCCTGAGTCTTGGGGTGCAGCACACCAGATCCAAACTCAAGGGAGAAAGCTTTGGCAGCCTTTTGCTTCTTTTGTAAGGTGTCAAACAATCTGAACAAAGAAATCTGAGTCCTTGAACTCAATGAGAGATTGAGAAGCTAAAATTGGCCTAATGTTGCTCAGGAGAGTTTTCTCAGATGTGAATGGAGGCCAGGGCGAGATGAAGGCAGTTCTTTGAAGGAGAATCTCTGGCTGTATTTTTGGTGGCCACCACCTGACTTCTCTCTCCCTCCCCACTCTGGAGACAACTCTTCAAATAATGGTGCAGCAGTTCACTGAATTTCAGGTTCTGTCATACTAACATTTTTTATTTTTCGAGACCTCAAAACTGATTTATTTATTTATTTATTTTGACTGGTCTTAAAGATCTTGTGGACCAAATAGCTGCCAGTGGGGTCACCCTGTGCTCCCCTGACTGAATTGTGATGCTGCGGCAGTGGGTCATGCTATTTGTCACAATGATGGAAAAATACACAGAAGAGCTATAGAAACTCCTACAGTCACTTTGAGGAAATGCTACTCCTGGGGGAATTTTGCTCCACTGCGTGTGCGCAGACTTAATTGGTTCTCCACAGAAAAAGGACTTTCTGACAGGGAAGCAAAGGGAAGCTGCAAGAGCAGTCATGTACCACTCCCTAGCTGCGCAGGTACATTGTTTCAGGCAGCTGGTGGAGAGAGAAATCACCACAGGGCTGGGGACACCCCAGCCAGTGGCTCCTACCCTGAGCCGAGATCAGCTGCTAGTCCTGGCTGGGCTGGAGGCAGGAGAGGACGGGACTTCCTCTTCCCCTGCAAGGAGTGGCTGGGGCTGTCTCAAACCCACCCCCAGAAACCTCCCACAGCTGCAGGAAGCTCAGTATCCTCCCACCATCCCCCCACAGCTGAGGGGGGGAGGTCACTGTAGGGGGAGCTGCTCCCCCATCCGCCCAAACCCCATGCAGCTGGACCTCCCATACCCAGACATCCCCGCCAAGCCTCACCCCGTACATCCAGGACCACCCTAGCCCTCCATACCCAAACCCCACCCCACTGAACCTCAACCCCTGCATCTGGAGCCCCCCTATACCCAGACCCCCTACCTCAAGACCTCCACCCCTGCACTCAGACCACCCCTCACTGAGCTCCCTGTACTCAAACCCCCACTCTGATGAGCCCAATCCCCTGCACCACCCTGAGCCTCCACATCCAGACCCCCATATCACTGACCCCCATCTGGCTGCACCCAGACGCCCACCCTACCAAGCCCCACTCTCCCAGAACCCAGATCCCCCTGCTGGCAGATTAGCCACTGGGCCAATGGGGCCCATGCCCACGCGCCCCTGGAAAAATGGGTGCCCTGGTGCCCCAACCCGCTCCGCCTGTCCATCCAGTGCTCCTGCTGGGGAGCAGGGTCAGGGTGCGGAGGCTTCCCACGCACGCTCAAATTCCTGCTGGGGAGCAGGGTTGAGGCATGGGGGCTTCCCCCGCTCCCCGGCAGGAGCGCTGGGTGGGCAGAGCCAGGCAAGCGCCCTGATCCCATTCCTCGGCAGAAGTGACTGCAGGCGGAAGGGACAGGGAGCCCTCTCTTGCTCAGGCCCAGGACCCCACAAATCCCTAATCCGCCTCTGGTACCCATCTGTAGCTTGCTTTAGTCTTAAGAGTGTAAGCACTTTGGGAGCAGGGACCATCTTCTTATTCTGTTTGTAGAGCGTCTAGCCCAATGGGGTCCCGGTCCATGACTAGGGCTCCGAGGCTTTATTGTCTGTTGGAAAGATAAGGTGTAATACAAACCTCAGTTAAGCAAACTTTGGAAAATCTGGCAAATCCTTGCCATTAGACTTTGAATTTTTATTCTCTCGGCTCTCTGTCCTATCTTTTCTAAAAAACAAAACAAACAAACAAAAAAACCTTGATGCCTGGGTAAGTCTTGAATAGTAGTACACCTCTACCCTGATATAACGCGACCCGATATAAGGCGTGTTCGCATACAAGGCGGTAAAGCTCTGACACGCTGCTTTGAGCAGCGTGTTAAGGGTGCCGGGCCAGGCCGGAGCCGAGGGGTTGGATAAGGGGCAGAGGGTCTCCGGGGTGGTCAGGGGCTCCATCCCAGGGTCTGGGAGGCAGGAGCTGTGTGGGGGCACTTTTGGGGGGCCCGCAATCCCATAGTGGGCC
This sequence comes from Trachemys scripta elegans, assembly GCF_013100865.1. Taxonomy (NCBI): domain Eukaryota; kingdom Metazoa; phylum Chordata; order Testudines; family Emydidae; genus Trachemys; species Trachemys scripta. Next base: position 42,614,757 of record NC_048301.1, read on the forward strand.
CTGGGGATTAGTGGGGGGCCGCGAGCAGTCCACTCTGCTTCCCTCACCCCGGCCCCAGCCATGTTGCTCAAGGGAGGGGGCTTGACGGAAGGGATCCCCCCCGCACTCATCTGCAGCTGGAAGCAGAGTGACGCAGCCCCAGCCTGCTCCACTCTGCCAGCTCCCAGTTGCGATGCTCCGCTTCCCGCCGCAGGTGAGTGCGGGGAGGTTGGGGAAAGGATGGCCCCCCGTACTCGCCAGCTGCGGGAAGCGGAGCAGCCCGACCCCAGCCAGCTCCCAGCCGCCGTGTTCCGCTTCCCTACGCAGGTGAGTGCAGGACCTTTCCCCAGCCCGCTCCTCCCTCCCCCCCCCCCAGCAACATGGCTAGGCCAGGGTAAAGAAAGTGGAGCAGGCTGGGGCTGCGTCGCTCCACTTTCTGCCGCAGGTGAGTGCGGGGGGGGGGGGATCCTTTCCCCAATCTTCCCGCACTCGCCGGCGGCGGGAAGTGGAGCGCTGCGGCAGGGAGGTGGTGGAGTGGAGCGCGCTGGGGCCGGGCTGCTCCGCTTCCCGCCGCTGCTGGTGAGTGCCTGTCAGGGGGTGTGGGGGTGTGGATAGGGGTCGGAGCAGACAGGGAGCAGGGGGGTTGGGTAGGGGTGGGGTCCTGGGGGTGATTAGGGATGGGGGTCTCTGGAGGGGGCAGTCAGGGAACAAGCAACAGGGAGGGTCAAAGCAAGTTTGATATAACGCGGTCTCACCTATAACACGGTGAGATTTTTTGTCTCCCGAGGACCGCGTTATATCTGGGTAGAGGTGTAATTCATAATTTTGGGGCTATTAGTTACTACAGGTCATAATAGTATTAATATGCAAGAGCTGAGTTGAAGATGATTTTAAAGCTTAGAGGACAGGGACAATGAGGGATTCTCCTACTAATGATTCAGCCTCTTCTAAAGTGACGGCATGTCCCCCTCTGGCTCCTACACATAGGGGTAGTCAGGGGGCTCCGCATCACATGCTGCCCCTGCCGCAAGCGCCGCCCCCACAGTTCCCATTGGCCAGGAACCGCAGCCAATGGGAGCTGCAGGGGTGGCATCTGTGGATGGGGCAGCATGCAGCAGAGCCGCCTGGCTGTGCCTCCACGTAGGAGCTGGAATGGGGACATGCCACTGCTTCTGGGAGCCACTTGAGGTAAGTGCTGCCCGAAGCCTGCACCCCTGATCCCCCCTCCCCTGCCCCAGTCCTGATCCCCACCTCTGAACCCCTCGGTCCCAGCCCGGAGCATCATCCTACACCCTAAACCCCGCATCCCCAGCCCCACCCCCAGATGGAGCCCCCCTCCCTGCCCCAGCCCGGAGCCACCTCTTGCACCCTGAACTCTTCATTTCTGGTCCCACCCCGGAGCCTGCACCCACAACCAGAGCCCTCACCCCCTCCGGAGCCCCAACCCAAATTTCTGTGAGCATTCATGGCCTGCCATACAGTTTCCATACCCAGATGTGGCCCTCTGGCCAAAAAGTTTGCTCACCCCTGCCCTAAAGGATCATAGCATGTCATTTCGCATCTCAAGGAGACATGCCCATTGCAGCAGCTTGACCACCAGAGGGCCACCTGTGCTTGACTTCAGCTGGTGTAGTTCATTCATTTGGAACGAGAAGGATTGGATATTGGCTGTTTCCCTTTTAATTGAGTTCTTGATTTGGCAGACAGTCATGCTCCGTTTCTTACGCCCAACCTAGAGAAGCGTGACTCTAGCAGAAAGTATACTCTGTTCCAGCACAGTCCCCTTTTACATAAACCCCTCCGTTTCTAGCTGAACAAATTTAAAATGCATCAAAAGGAAATTATCTTTGCACAATATACAGTTAACCTGTGGAACGTTTTGCCCCATTTTGTTGAGGGAAAATAGCTTTAGTAATGATTTAAAAAAATGTACAATGTTATGTAAATAAATAGTATCCACAGTCATTCTAACCAGATTAAAACGATCCCTCAGGCTTCAAGGCACAAGCTGGGCACTAGTTTGGGGAGGAAGAAGGAGGAATTTAGGGATAATGGTAGGATGACAAATAGGAATGAGGATATGGAGGTAGATATTACCACATCCGAGGTAGAAGCCAAGCTTGAACAGCTTGATGGGAAGAAATCAGGGGGCCCAGATAATCATCATCCAAGAATATTAAAGGAACTGGTACATGAAATTGCAAGCCCATTAGCAAGAATTTTTAATGAATCTGTAAACTCAGGGGTTGTACCGTATGACTGGAGAATTGCTAACATAGTTCCTATCTTTAAGAAAGGAAAAAAAAGTGATCCGGGCAACTACAGACCTGTCAGTTTGACATCTGTAGTATGCAAGGTCTTGGAAAAAATTTTGAAGGAAAAAGTAGTCAAGGATATTGAGGTCAATGGTAATTGGGACAAAATACAACATGGTTTTACACAAGGAAGATCATGCCAAACCAACCTGATCTCCTTTGAGAAGGTAACAGATTTTTTTAGACAAAGGAAATGCAGTGGATCTAATTTACCTCGATTTCAGTAAGGCATTTGATACGGTTCCACATGGGGAATTATTAGCTAAATTGGAAAAGATGGGGATCAATATGAAAATTGAAAGGTGGATAAGGAACTGGTTAAAGGGGAGACTACAACAGTTCATACTGAAAGGTGAATTGACAGGCTGGAGGGAGGTTACTAGTGGAGTTCCTTAGGGATCAGTTTTGGGACCAATCTTATTTAATCTTTTTATTACTGATCTTGGCACAAAAAGTGGGAATGTACTAATAAAGTTTGCAGATGAGACAAAGCTGGGAGGTATTGCCAATGCAGAGAAGGACCGGGATATCATACAGGAAGATCTGGATGACCTTGTAAACTGGAGTAATAGAAATAGGATGAAATTTAATAGTAAAAAGTGCAAGGTCATGCATTTAGGGATTAATAACAAGAACTATTGTTATAAACTGGGGAGGCATCAGTGGAAGTAACAGAGGAGGAGAAGGACCTCGGAGTATTGGTTGATCACAGGATGACTATGGGCCGCCAATGTGATATGGCAGTGAAAAAAGCTAATGCGGTCTTGGGATGCATCAGGCAAGGTATTTCCAGTAGAGATAAGGAGGTGTTAGTACCGTTATACAAGGCACTGGTGAGACCTCATCTGGAATACTGTGTGAAGTTCTGGTCTCCCATGTTTAAGAAGGATGAATTCAAACTGGAACAGGTTCAGAGAAGGTCTACTAGGATGATCCGAGGAATGGAAAACCTGTCTTATGAAAGGAGACTCAAAGAGCTTGGCTTGTTTAGCCTCACCAAAAGAAGGCTGAGGGGAGATAAGATTGCTCTCTCTAAATATATCGGAGGAATAAATACCAGGGAGGGAGAGGAAATATTTAAGTTCAGTACCAATGTGGACACAAGAACAAATGGATATAAACTGGCTATCAGGAAGTTTAGACTTGAAATTAGACGAAGGTTTCTAATCAAAGGAGTGAAGTTCTGGAACAGCTTTCCAAGGGGAGTAGTGGGGGCAAAAGACACATCTGGCTTCAAGACTAAGCTTGATAAGTTTATGGAGGGGATGGTATAATGGGATAGCCTAATTTTGGCAATTAATTCGTCTTTGACTACTAGTGGTAAATATGCCCAATGGCCTGTGAGGGGATGTTAGATGGGGTGGGATCTGAGTTACTACAGAGAATTCTTTCCTGGGCTGGGTGTCTGGCTGGTGAGTCTTGCCCACATGCTGATCGCCGTATTTGGGTCGGGAAGGAATTTTCCTCCAGGGCAGATTGGCAGAAGCCCTGGGGGGTTTTCGCCTTCCTCTGCAGTGTGGGGCACGGGTCACTTGCTGGAAGATTCTCTGCACCTTGAAGTCTTTAAACCATGATTTGAGGACTTCAATGGTTCAGACACAGGTTTGTTACAGAGTGGGTGGGTGAGATTCTGTGGCCTGCATTGTGCAGGAGGTCAGACTAGATGACCATAATGGTCCCTTCTGACCTTAAAGTCTATGATTCTATGATTTCATCCAATCAGCCAGGAAAGCTCAACTGTTCAGGTGCATAGGAGGTGAAATATTCCACCAACAGGAAACCGTGTCAGCCTTTTAGAAGACAATAAGGACTGAAGGCATTTGGTTTTGGAGCCACAGCAGAGGCCATTTGAGCAATGCAGGTCAAGGAATTGGAGGGAGCCAAGCATAGGCAGCTGGGGACCAGAGGATGCCTCCTCACCATAGTCAAAGTTGGACCTGATCCCATTCTGCCCTGCTGCCAACCAGAGAGCTGTTGTTCTGAAGCAGCTAGTATACCAACTCTATCGGTGTCTAACCCTTCCTGCCCTCGTATGCTATGGCTTCCTCAAATACAAAAGGTGTGACCTATCTGATCCAGCACATTTACTGTAGGTAACTTCAGTGTTCCCAAGCTTTGGAAAAAGATAGTGCCCCGGCTTCCAAAGTATGTGTGTCTGCGTTGGCCTCAATATTCCTGAGCCCTTTCTATTTGTCCTCTTCCTGGGCTGAGACGGAACAGTTGTGATTTAAGTGAGAAGTGACAGATTTTCAGTGGAGCTGCATACCAGGAATATTAGTGAGGTGTAAATCACTTGGTGCTGTCACAGGCCCAGGACTCTGACCTTGATAGATCTAGTCTTAGACAATCTAAAGAACAGAGGGAGAGACACCAGCTCAGACAGCTAACACCAGCAAGTGGGAGGTGACAGGTTAGAGTGGGAACAGTAATTTTGGACCCAGGATCTCCTCATAGAACCAGGGGGCAACAGTGTGCAGGCAGGAAGGAGTTTGGTTGTTCGATTTTCAGTTGTGTGTTTCTCTTATTATCGCCCTTGCTGAGACTCTGTGGTGCATTCTCAACTCTGGTCATTTTATAAGGATTATAGCAAACATGGGGGCTTCTAAAATGGGTAACAAGAACAGGTAGGGGCCTGGAAAGATTTTCATCTGAGATGAGGTTGTCTCTTCTCTAAATAGCAACAAAGAGGCAGGGTTAGGATAGAAGTATGCAAAATAGTGAACAGTACAAAGAAGGTAAATCTGTCTGTGATACAAGATCAAGGGCACAATAAATGAGACAGGCAGCAAGTTTAAACTTGATCCAAGGAAAATACCCTTTTCCACAATGAGCCTGTAGCAATGAGTTCCACAGTCTTAACAGCACTGTGGCCAAGAGCTTAGCAGGATTAGAAAGTTGTGACGTTTACATGAATAATGGCAACAGCTACAGTTACATTAAATAGGATTCAACACAAACCCCAACAAAACAAAACAAAAAAAGCCCTCCTGCTTCACAGCATAGGCCAGCCTTTCTGATGGATGGATGAAACTTCCTCTGCCATTTTCTTTCACCTTCTACTGAAATACCTTAGACTAAAGTCATAGGGCTCAACAGAGGTGTGTCCGGGTGAAATGTAATGAATGGCCTATGCTATACAGGAGGTTAGATCTGATAATCTAATGGTCCCTTCTGGCCTTAAACTCTGTGAAGCATCTGATACTGGCTACTGTCAGATAGAGGATATTAGGCTAGAGGACTATTGGGCTGGTCTGGTATAGGAATTCCAGTGTTCTTAGGTAGAAAGAAGAAAGCCAAATCTGACCACCTTATGCTTTGGTCCCATCAGATCTCTCATGCTAATCAGAGTTGGACCAGTTTAACACTGTGTTAAGAAACAACTAGGTGCTTCAGGAAGTGGTCCTGGTGACTCAGTAAGGGGCACTCTCCTCTCTGAGAAAGTAATGACCCCAATACCCCAGTGCTATGGTAAGGGGAGCTGTGCCGAAAGATGTGTGGGCAACACAATAGCAGGCACTCTCCCCTCTGACCTAGTGTCCCAGGATGGTGCCCAGTGTGCTGCTGGAGGTGCTGGCTTTTGAATGAGTGACTAAATGTAGATCCTGACTGTGGTCATTCAGGAATCCTTGGCACATTTCCAAAGTGTCTAGGTATCAAGCTCAGAGTCTTGGCCAAATTTGGGCAGTTTCATTCTGTCCCCCCTGCAGTTTCTACTGGACATAGTGTTTGCCTTCACAACCTGCCTTTTGTGCAGTGTTGCTATGTGCTGCGAAACAGCTGCCACACCGCACCCCAGAAGAGGCTGTATTTCAGTGGTGAGTGAATAATCCCTGTATGTATGGTTTGTAAAGTGCTTTGCAATCCTTTGGGATGAAAGGCACATGGAAGGGTAAGAGTTTATCATTCTAAAAGTGCCTTGCCATCTGTGTCCCACTCTGGGGAGGGGTTGCTGCAGTTAGGGTCAGCAGACATCCTCCCCCATTGAGCTGCAGGATATGCAGTATAGAAATGTCTCAGGCTTGGAAAGGTTAGGAGACTCCCTCTCTAAATTTCCTCCTTGGTATACCCCATGGGGAGCCCCTCATCATTTTCTTCTGTTTCTTCACCATTTTCACTTTCTTTGTTGTCTGTGTCCCATACTCCACAGTGATTTTCCAAGGGGGCCCCTGGAGCACAGGTTCACAGCTCACTGGTTACTGCTGCCCAAAACACCTGCTCCCTCTCCTTTCTTCTCCCACACTATTCATCTGCATCCTTCTCCCCTCAACTAGTGTTCCTCACTTTTCCTTCACCCTTCTCTCTCTCCTGCCAGCGTGGCTGCACAGAGGGCAGAATTTTTTACCTTAGGCTGTGGTGGGGGTGGAGCTGGGTCTGGCATGGCAGAGTGCAAAGTGCTAACCGTGGCTGCTCGGAGGTTGTCTATTGCTTGGCTTTCTCTGTTCTCCAGGGTGCTGGACAGAGTGTGCTCCTTCTCCAGCTCTTCCTGGCTGCCTTTCCCCTTTCCAATCAGTCATGGTAATTCACCCTGGCACTGTTTGGCAGGGACTCTGTCTTGGCATCATGAACAGCCAGGGTCAGCTGTCAGCCTCGGAGCCATGAGTCTAATTCAATACAACAGATGTAGGTATTTTTTCCAAATTCCCTCTGGGCCACAGGATTAAAGTCTCTGTTCTCAGCCGGGGTCCCTAGTGCAGTCACTTCCCTCGGTGTTACACAACACCCCATTAGGGAGGAACAGCACAAACAGATCCGTAGGGGCCCCTCCCCCAACCTGGGAAAGCCAGGGGGCCAGATTTCCAAAGGCTGAGGAACAGATTGTGTTAGTCCCAGGGGCTCTGGAATGGTTCTGCCTCATCCTTCCCCCCCCCCATGAAAGGTCTCTGCAGCACCCTACTGCCTCCATTCTAGCCAGGGAGGAGGCAGGATGTGGATGACGAGGTGTGTGAAAATACTGGAGCCGTATTTCCCATGACCTGTCTAGCTGTGCATAAACCTGAACCTCACACAGTTGGTGTGTGAGTGGCCAAGGTCCAGTGTGCCCACCTGATCGCATCCCTGGGCCAGGGCACCCACCTGCCTGCATGCTCATTGATCAGGAGGCTTCTGTATGTTTGTGTACAGCGAGTGATACTTGTGATATCTCAGTAGGAGCCCCAGTCAGGGAAGGAGTGGGGTGTAGCAAGCAGCACTGAAAGGTGGATTGATTTCCAGAAGCCTCCAGTGCAAACAGGAGGGAGATTGGGTATTGAAATAATCCATCACACAAACAAAATAACATGCTTGATAGAGATCAGAGGGGACATGCCCTAACAAGCTGTTCCCCAGAGCTGGGCTGCAGGACTGAGGAGACTTTGGTCTCTTTCTGCTGGCTGGGAGGATGAAGCTGGAGCTTGCTGAAAGCTGTGGAGGCTGCATACTAGGACATGTCTTTGTCCAGCTGCAGGCTGAGTGCGAAGTGAGTTGCTGCTGCTTCATCTGATTCTGAAACTGTTGGGAGCAGGAGTAAGAGCACAGCTTGTCTGAACATGAGACACTAGCCTCACTGATGGACACAGGGAAGTATTCAGTGCATTTCCATGTGCACACCGGGAATAAAGATTTAGGAGGATAGATGTCCACTCAGTCCTGTCCCATGCCTGAGGTGCTGCTGTGTTCAGCTCTGTGAGAGCCCTCCCCACCAGCTGAAGCTCCTTGCACTGATTATAGTACTTGCTTTAATGACAGAAGACCATAAATGAAGAGGCAGCTAAGTAAGTACCCAGCATGCCAATTTGGAGGTCTACAGGGCTGAAAAGGCTGGAGCTGGTTCAGGTGAGCTGAGGAAGGAGCAGATTTTTGGCTATGTGACAGGCAAAGGAGCTGATGGTCCTTCATGTTGGGAAGTTCCTTGAGGAACTGTCCTCAGACCCAGAAGGACCAGGCCCCATGAGGGGAGAGATTTACCCCTGGCTGCCTCTGTTTGTTCAGAACCTGGATGGAGGACTTAAACAGCATGTTAATTCACTATCTTGTCCAGCTGCAGAGCGTTAGTCACTCAGAGTGAACCTCTAGGCCAGTGCAGATAGTCAGGGGCCAGCCCCAGCTACCTCTGTGCTCTCTGGGTGTCCTGCACAGTTCAGAAAGGAGTCGCACGGTCTGGAGACCCTCCTGATTTAGGCAGAGCCTAACAGGACAGGCACAGTTTCCTTTCCCATTTCCATTAAAGTGGTTTATGGCAGGTTCTCTCCATCTGCCTTGGCCTGAGGGAGATCTGCAGCCCCCTCACTGTGGCAATCGCCCCAGCTCTGGGTGGGGAAGGCTGAGGGGAAGGCTGTTTGAGAAAGAAGTGCTTGAACTTGTAATAAAGAGAGATCCTGACCCAGTGGTGCCTCTGGCTCTGATGCCTACAGAAGGGGGGTCCTTGTGGTACCATCTGTCCACTATGTCTTGGCCTGTGGGGGGTCTCATCCCCACCCATCCCTTCCTCCCCCTCTCCAAGGACTATTTATTCCTCTCTCCTGAGCTTGGGCTGAGACTGTGGAAGGGATCCAGCTGGTGGAGAGCCTGCCCCAGCTATGCAGCCTAAGTAAGAAAAGGGCACCAGAACTACAAGGAGGCCCCCCAATGAAGAGAGGAGCACAGCACTTGTGTTCCCAGTGACAGCAAAAGGGCCAACAGGGCCCTGTAGCCTAAGAACCTGGGGCAGGTGCTCTCCACCACCACAGGAAAGGTCCTAACAGGCTCATTGAAAGACAGCTGCTGGGTTTGGCCCCCATCAGGTGCCATGCTCAGAATGGCTGTCTCTGGGAAGCGGCGTCATCTCCTTACTTATGATATTTATGATCTGAAGCAATTTTGGAGTCTGGGGGGAGACAGGAGTTTGGCCCACTGGTGAAGAAGTTTCAGCTCAGTGAGGATGTTTGGGGTGAGGGGGGCAGGTTGGACAGCTGGGCTGTGTATCACCCGCCAGGCCCCACCAGCTGCTTTGGAATCAGAACTCAAACCACGAGGAGACTGGGTTAGAATTCCAGACTTTTCCTTCACCTAATTTGTTAGCGGTTTCAGATATGGATGTTGTGGCTGGGACACAAAGGCCTGGCTAGCATGCAAGGTGCTGATCCAGTTGACCTTGTTCAAACCTCCTCCTCTGCAGGCCTGTCTGGATGTGAGCAGTGAGAAGGCCTCTAAGAGGGAACTCTGGATATTCAGGATATGCCAGTCATAATGGACTCAATTTATCACCATGTAAGGGCAGTGGTATGATTTAGATGTGTGAGATGGATATGTCCCTGCATGCTGGTGCAACACAATGATGTAACACAGCAGCAGCTTGACCCCAACTCAGATCAGGGCCTCCTTGAGCTAGGTGCTATACAAATGTGTAGCAAGAGACACTCCCTGCCCCAAAGAGCTTACCGTCTAAATATACTTTCTTACCTTCCCTGTTTGTTTCATCCCCATTTTACAGATGGGGAGGTGAGGCACAGTGAGATTAAGTGATTTATCCAAGGTCACAGCCAGTCTGTAGCAGAGCCAGGAACAGAGCTCTAGGGTGCTAGAACTTCCTGATACAAGTAATTGGGGTCTTAGTCCTTTAGTTGGATGGTAGTGTGCAGATAAGGAAAGACTGTCATACAAGCATGTCCAATGGCCACTTCAGAGCAGAGTCCCTAGATGTTAAATGCTGCCTGCGGTTCAGACCTCTAGTATCATGTAGTGAGTTGGCCCAGCCTTTGAAGGACTTTGTCTCATTTGCCTGGCTTGGAGGTAAGGGAAGCAGTTGTTGTGATGTTCTGAGTATGAATGTAATTGTTGTGTCTTAATCCCCCCAGGAAGGTGTTTGCATTCAGGTGTGAGTGTGTGTGTTTGTAAGTGAAGTGTGTTTCATGCCCAAGGTATCCTGGATTTACAAGCAGTGACAGTGAATGATAAGCATGAGGTGCTATTCAAACCCCACACCCAGCACATTTTTTAGCCAGTTTCTAGAGAGAGCAGGACTGAAGCCGGGTAACCCAGGAGCATTGTTGTCTTGCAGCAACATGAGTAAACCCCACCTCTGCTAATACATGCCACTAAGCTTGAGCTAGGATGTTGGGTTTGTGAAGCCCTTTTTGCTCGCTGGGTGGAATGGGCTAGTGACCATTAGGGTTCTTGTTAGTGTTTCCTGTCAGCATCTGGCCCTGGACCCGTCCTTTATTGCTATTTGTATTATCATAGTGCCTAAAAGCCTTAGTCAAGGTCCAGAACCCTATTGTGCTAGGCACTGTGGCAGGTTCAGGTTAGTGGGGAAAGTTCTGCTTTTGAAAGGAGCTGCAGTGATTAATGACCAGGAAATAATGCCACCAGCAATGGAGATGCCCTGCAAATGCTCCCACATCTGGGAGGAGGGACAGTGGCCCTGGCTGTTGTGAGTGTCCTGCTTGCTTGGGATCCTCATGGGTTTTCACAAGCTCGAGGGAATGGGGCATCCCAGGTTTTCAGCCTGACAGAGGTGAGAGACAAATGCAGGCGCTTAGCACATCCATGGCTGCATCTCATAAATCAGATTTAAAATGCCAGAACCTGATCTGGGAAGGACTCAGCAGGGAGATGATATGTCTGTGTCATCGGCTCTTCAGAGATAATTAGAACCAGAGAAACATCAGGAAGTGAAATGGCACAGAGAAACTGTGGGCCTGCCTGGGAGAGTGCAATGTCTCTGAGCTGCCACTGGGGACAGTGGGGGTCCACAGTGTTCATGGGAGACTGCGGTGTTTGGTTTTTGAGGGGACTGGGAGGATTGCTTCTGTTGAATCTCCGAGGCAACTGAGCCTAAAGGAATAATGTCCTTATGCCCAGTGAAGGCCCCTCCCTCCACATGGACCTTTGGCTCCTTCCAGCAGGAAACAATAAAAACACTAAGGGCCCAGTTGCTCCATTCCTATGCTCAGCCAAGCAGGTGTGGGAAACTCCCCCTATTCTGGACTTGCCCTCTGACCTCAGTCATCTGCATAAGTAAAGCAACATACCTGGGCATTAGTGATAGCATTCACTGGAGACGCGACTGAGGTGTTTTAGTTGAGCATGGGTAGGGGTACTCAGGCCTGGAGTAACTGGCGTGTGGGTAAGACTAAGGTGAGTTAGCAGGTCTGTGTGCTGTGGGGACCCAGAACTGAGAGCAGTGGGCTCTAAAGGAACTGAGGATATTCAGCAGATATGGTGTGTGCAGGCCTAGAATAGGCCAGGGTGTGGCAGGTCAGGATTGAGGGGCACTGGACTGGTAGGGCTGTGTGGGGTAGCGTGCACAGATCCTGTCAGCAATCCAGCAGTGCAGTTAGTCCCTGAGCCTCAAGACCGGCAAACTCCTTTTCTCCCTCCATCTCTTCATCTGCCTCTGTGTGTTTAGTGTTCCCAGGTTTCCATGCTCTACAGGGGAGTCCCAGTAAAAGCCCTGATGTGGCTGGAGTGAGCCTGGAATGCGAAGAGTTAAATTCCTAAATGTGGCTCCAGTTCCTTGCAGACCAGAATGTCTGCCTGAGGGTTCCTGACTGAGTGGCTTGAGATGTTGGCTTCCCAGGTTGCTGCTACTTGTTGTTAGGGTCAAGTTATGGTGTGTGTGCACGTGAAAGGGAGCTTTGGTGCGTGCACATTGTGCTGGACTCTATTGTACTGAACATGGCCTCCCCTTTCTCAGCTGCAGCATGAGACAGGGCCTCGCTGGGAGAGGAGCTGCTCCCAGGGCCACCCAGAGAAGTGCGTGTAGAAAAGAAACCTCACAAAAGCTCCCAGCCTGGGAGCCCTGCATTCCTCTGCCAGCCTCTCAGAGGTGGATTGTTTCCAGCAATCTCCCTGGCAGGCAGGCAGCTTCCCAATACAATGAGTTTCCAAGAGGTTAAAGCTGCTCTGTCCTCAGAGAAGGGACCTGTCCCCCTGCTCCTTCCATTGTCTTGTCAGTGCTCCCCCTCCACTTTTGTATTCCTCTCCATGGCTCAAGGACAGAATGCCCTGAGGCCCCTCCTCCCAGGGAACAGGACTGCAAAAATGTGGAAATGGGCATTTTTAGCTCAAACAGCAACAGTTTGGTGGAAGAACCAATGCTGCATGTAAATCAAGGCAATGAGATGGACAAGACCATTTAGGTCGTTACTCCATACCTAGGGGACAGGGCAAAATGGTGCCCTGCAATATATATACTAGTGCTTTTAAATGGCTCAAGGGAGGAGATGATTCCAAAATCTAATAGCTCTCATCAGCAGAGTTTTCTGGTATTTGCCTTTTCTTCATTTGCTGTTGGATCCAATCACACCCCTTCCCTCTGGGTGTTCACACCTTCCATGGGTTAGCAGGCTCCTACCTGAGGCATTGCTTAATGAGGACATACTGAGAGCATTCTTCAACCATTCTCCTAAATAAATCTAGCCCATCTGCTAATTGTTTTGCTGACCTTTCTGGGTGCCCAGAATTGTGCGTTAGGTCATGTCTCACCACTGGGTCATGGAGTTGCCCTCTGCATAGCTGAGGGACCACCTTGACAGTCTGTTTATCTGTATGTTTCCCAGCAGATGCCTGAATAGTTAAAGTCCCTCTTGTCTGTAATATCCTTGCACTCCTCTATAGCTGGTGCAGAAATTGCTCTCTCTCTCCCCCTGTAGTGCTGGGGCTTTACCCACTGCCTTTATTATTTGTTCTTTATCTTGTAGTTCACTGCTACCCTTCTCAGTAGTAGTGTATGGGATTCATATAGTATGTTCCCTTGGACCAAATGTAGGCCTGGTGAAAATGCAACTTCACTGACTGAAGCTAGAGTGGGCACTGAGGGGAGCCACAGTGAGGCACTGTCATCCCAAAATTCTACAAGCACAAGGGGCAAGAGTCATGCTGGCCACCTCCTGGGGAAGGCAGAGGCTGGAGCCAGTGGGAAGCACTTTCTTTATTTACAAAATCTAAATGGTGGCATCACTTCCCTCAGTGGTTCCCCCAATCCTGTAATGATACTCATTGGACACCAGCCCCATCTTGCTGTTGTCCCTTGGTCTTATGAAGTGTGATGTCACCATGCTGTCATTCCAGCCAGGTCACTAATGGCACCAGAGGCACTCTCAGCACTTAACTCAGACCTCCTAGGTCAAATTGAACCAGATCAGTCCCAACATAAGGGCCACAACCCTCAATGAAGTCCAGTACAGATGCATCCATTTACAGCAGGGCTGAGCTTGGCCCAGTAAGGATTCTCTGGCCTATATTTTTCTCCTTGGAAAGAAGTTAATTCTGGAGTCATAATGTTAGCCAAATGGGCTCGTTTCCCCCTGGAGCTGCCCAATTACCCCAAGGAGGCACGGGAGTCTAGAAGACGGCTTTAAGTTTTTATTGACCAGTCAGCTGAGTGGGTGCTCTCCTCGGCTAATGCCAGAGAGAGAGCCCTTACAAGTACAGAGCAGCTTTTTTATACCTAGCAACAAACAACTTAGCATGCATACCTTATACGTATATGCGGAAGGAACATTTCAAAGGGCATTGTATGCAGATTGAGAGAGGGGCAAGGGAATGGATACATAACAGGATGCGGTTTAACATTTTACTTGAACTTATCACCTCTTTCCTTAGCACCCCCCTTCTCTCCCCCCCTGCACTCCACTCTGAGGCATATGTTAGACTAAAATAGCAGTGCCTGTCTGTCTCACCTAGGCTGGTGGTTTGGCCACCTTGTCTTATCGCATAATCTTGCTGCACAGAGGGCTGCAGCGGGTATTTTGCAGAGACAGCCGTTGCTCCTGATATGACAGCTGGGCTTATAAGCAAATAGTTGACCTGTTGCTCTAACAATAATAGGTACAGAGTCTCTAGCGTCTTCCTTCGGAGGCTCTCAAAACACTTTCAACCATTACTGCATTCAGCTCCCTGCCTGCTCTCAGGTCCATTGGGGTGCAGGAGCCTGTTACAGTGGGGGCTTGCCCCCCTTTCTTCCTGAAGTCTGTGAGTGGGGGTAGCCTGCTCCATGAACATTAAGCAATTTGTAAGGTATCAGAAATCTCTGGCAGAGGGTAGTCGTGTGGGAATGAAACCTGTCTGACTTGGAAGGACACTGACAGCTGTATCCCAGCCTTCCTGGCTGCAGGCTCACCAGGCTTTGTTCGAGCAGCTTGTCCTCTGACACTGGCCCCAGGAGAGGACAATAGGTGATGGAATGACCTCCTCTTCAGCTTCAGCTGCAGGGACTGCCCTGCCCTTTGGCCTTGACTCTAGAAGGAGAGAGGTATGAAAGGAACTGGAGTGTCTGGCACCAACTCCCTGGAGCTCACTGTCCAGCCACTGCCCTCCCTGCTCCCCATCCTGCAGCTGGGACAATTCCAGGCTGCTGCAGATGGCCTCAGACACAGAGGGAGCTAATGAAAGTCAAAGGATCACTTGGAGGGGGGCTGGCAGCTGGAGCAGGGGTCTCCGGGGGTGAGTCCCAGCTCTGCACAAAAGGGTTTGGTGAGTGTGGACAGCTTCATGAATGGAATGTGACCGGGGGAGGGTGGAGAGAGAATATCTCTGCACAGTCCCCACTGCCTGGCATGGTCTGATGCCTGCAGTCTGGTCGGAGCATAGGATCAAGGCAAAGCCTGGGTGCAAGGGAGACTGCTAGGGGAGCATACGGGTGTGATAGCTTTGCATTGGTTGTGCCCTCTCCACCACTGTGGAGAAAGGCCAGTGGAACTGTGCATTCAGGGATGCACCAGCATGGCAGGATGAGTGCTATGCTTCAGGGGGTCAGAGGGCATATCCATGCCTGCAAAGGATTCTGGCCTCCTCCCAGGGAGCTGCATGGGTTTCCAGGCAGGCAGGACCCTCTGTGCTGTGGGCATTGGTCGGGGTAACATTTTCCCCTTCAAAGAGCAGCCACATTCCAGCCCTGGCCCAGGGATGTGTCTAGTAAAGTTAGCTGCATGACGCCTCGGGAAAATATTGCTATTGACAGTGGGTAACTTATTGCTAATTTTGCATCTGATCTGTGTTCCCAGGGATTGTCTGAGTGGAATTGTTAGCTCTTTGGGACCAGGACTGGGTCTCTGCCTGCATTCTGGGGACTTCTACATTGGCTGATTATTACTAATTGCAGTATATAAATATTGAAGTAGTGGCCAATGTGCTGGAGGGCTGTACAGACACTTAGGAAAAAATGCTCCTCGCCCCAGAAAAATTAGTCTTAGGCCTCAATCCTGCAAACCAGCACATGTCTAATTTGGAGCCTCTGAGTTCCATTGAAGTCAATGATTTGAGGACCCTTTGAAGACACCCCCTGGGAGCCCTCCTCCCTATCCTGGTAAGAACACTGTTCTCGGAGACCCTGAGCATTTTGCTCCCGAAGTTGGTGCCCCAGTGGCCATGATGACAGGTGGCTTCATGAGATATGTGGGGGCATTTTGTCATGGGGGCATCCGCTTTGTGGTCTAACTAATGCATCTCACCTGGCTTGGGTTGGAAGGATAAAAGGGGGTGTCATGAAATGAATCTGATAGGATGGCTGGCAGAGACTTCCTAATCGCATGCTCCCCATGTGAGCTATCTCTCATTCGATGGCCAGAGCTGATGATGGTGGAGCTCTGCGGAGTGTGAGAGTGTTGGAGTGCTGTTCTAAGCCAGCTGGAGCACTGCGTTAATCAGACCTGCTCAAAAGACGTCTTAAAGCTACAGTACTGCAAATAGCCTTAATGGAGTTAGGCCCTTAGGTAACGTGGTGGTGGAGCTGAATTGGTTGGTTTTAGACAATAACCCTAGTTTAGGTGTTTTTGTTTTTGTGTTTTGGGTTTTTTTTTTTAGTTTTTTTATTGTGGCCGTCTCCACCGCTGGAACCCTACAACCTGGTGGTGGGGAGAGATGTTTCACTGTCTAATCATTCTCACCTTTGGAAGGGTTTTCCTTCACTCTTGCCTTGCCCCATGCTTCAGGGTAAGGCTAACGCAGTCTGCCTCTTCTGCCCCTCCCCCCTATTCCTCTTCTGTAGCCGCTGGTGGCAGCTCTCCTATCTCTCTAATGCCTTTCCTGCATTCCCAGCCCCAGGAGAGGCTCAGAAATCTCCGCCCGGTTAAGTGGTACAGTGCGAGAGTCCTCAGCTTTGGGAAGGACACACTTGACCTTTGTCCCCTCCGAGATATGCTTTCCCTGGGGAGGAAGTTTTGATTCAGCCCTTGAACAAAGCCCTGCCTGTAGGGAGCAGGGGGCCTGACCCTGCCTCGGAGAATGATGGATGGGAGGGTGGGGGGATCAGCTTCACCCTCAGTGAGAGTGAAGAGACAAAAGGCCCAGTGACCAGTAAGCACAGAGGATCCAGCTCAATTTATCAAGTAGCACAAAGCCACCTCCCCTCCCCCATTGGCAAGAATAAGCCGCCCAGGATCAGTCAGATTGTGCCTCTGCCCAAGGGAGAAGCGAACTTGCTGGATAGGAGCAGATCAGAATGATGCCCTGAAGTTCCCTTCTTTTCTTTGTATCTGAAACCCAGTTCCCTTTTTTTAGGGTTATCTCCTGTTCCACCCACGCCATCTGAACCAATATTAACTTCTCCCCAGATTCTCCAGGCCCCATGGAAGATCCTGTGCTATGTCTAGTCCAGTTCACTGCACCTGTAGCAAACTTGGCCCAACCATATCCATTAAGCAAACACATACCTGCCCAGTGTAACGTGAGCTCAACATCTTCATTTCTCCTAAGCAACTAGCAGGAAGGCAAGTGGGACCCATGTGCACACTAGCACAATTGTTCTCCTCTGTAACACACCTCTCCTTTACTATAGGTTGTGTTATGGTAGTGCCTAGAGGTGCCAGTGCAGACACCGGGGAGGAGAAAAGAAGTGCTGTTATTGCCATCCTGTAAATGGGGACCTGAGGCACAGAGGGGAGGTGTTTGAACCCAGGTGTCCAGTGCCTTACCAGGAGGCCACCCTCCATCACCATGGGATCTAGGTGCCAGAGGTGCTATTTAGAAAGTAGCAGCTCAGCTTGGCCCAGGCTCTCTGTTGCACCTCTGACTTTGGCATTCCCTTACATGGAGCTGCTCTTGCTCATTGGTTTCCGCAGGGAAGCTCCTCCACAGGCCATTCTGTGCTTATTTGTGTAGTGCTGACAGTGCTTAGTGCTACGCAGTGTACATAATGCAGAAGCCGGTTCCTGCCTTGAAGCTGTCTGAACCTAAAGGAGAGACCTAGAAGACAGGACCTGCTGGGAGACCTACAGCGTGGAGTGACTCAGGATTATTTTTCATTATTTGTTTCATTAAAGTGTAAAGCTCTTTTCCTGTAGGAATGATGGCAGAAGTGGGTTTCTGGTAAGGGTTTGCATGAGAGAGAAGGTGCACCTTTTTCTATTGCTGCAGGTTGCTGAGTTCTGGGCTTGTTGAAGCTTTTTTATGGCCCAGGACCTTTAGGTCTCAGCTACTCCAACACCTTCCTTCAGAGGATCTCAAAGCACCTTACAAACAAGTTAATCCTCCCAACTCTCCAGTGAGGTAGTTTGGAATTATTGGTAAGCTGAAGCCCAGAGGTGGTAGTGATGTACTTAGTATTGCACAGTGCCGATGGCAGAGCTGGAGCTAGAACCCAGATCTCCACAAGATGCACTTAAAAACAAGGCTAAATATGCATCTCTGGAGCATCTCAAAGTAAATATAGTGGGACCCATTTATAGTCAGCTGGGTTATAGAGAAATGGGGAGGCAATTCCAGATAATTTAATAAGGATAAGGCTAATCCCCTGGTATGGCAGCCTGGTGTGTACAGTGCTGCAGTCTACAGGCATTATCTTCACTTCCTGACTGAGCAGAGAAGGGAGAGGATGAGGAGAAATCAGGATGAAGTGAGGTGGGGTGGGGTGGGGTGGGGGATGGATAGGGAGTGACTTCTGATGTGTGCAGTTACTGCTGCTGGCAGGGAGTAGACAGGAGCCAGGCTGGCATTGCTATAGTTGGGAATGAAGAGCTGTATCATCACTGCACTTGCCATGTTCTCAGATCTGGTATGAAGGGCATGTGCGCCCTGTTACAGTGCCACTCTGCTTATAGTAACCCCGTGTATGGGGAGGGTGAACAAGTATGTTACTGGTGCACACATTGGGTCTAGCCAAAGGCACTAGGGGAAGGGCACAAATCAGTAGCCTGTAGATACGCAGCATGTTGTGGGTCCTGGCTATATTTTACTCCAGCAACTAGTGGGTCTTTGAGTTTTTCATGTATATGGTAATTAAAACATCAGCTATCAGCTGTGTTTCTATAGCTAGAAATGCCTGGGAAGAGAGGAAATCCAGTAGTGTTACAACTAGTGTTCTAGCTTGCACCTGTGTCTGATTAGCATGGGTGTGACTGCACATGTTGTGACTTCTGAGATGCTACTGAAAGGGGAGAGGCTGTGCTACTGGAGAGGGCTTCAGGATGCCATACTGTGTCTTGCTCTCAAATCTCATGAGACGTTTCAACACTGAATTAAAGTTTCATGTTTGAGAAGGAAACGGACAGGTGCCTTGCAATCCTGCAATAACGAGGATAAGTAGATGCAATTCCTAGCAGAGCCAACAGCCCTTAGCTCCAGCTTGACACTGTCTCTGGTAATAGGTTACTGGGAGCCAGAGCCTAGACCATGGCTCTTTGGAGGTTGAGCGCTGCATGTAAATGATCAGGCAGACCGGGCCCATCTCCCTAGACACACCCCGCACAGCTGATTTGTTTACAATCCTCACCCATTTCGTTTCCCACAGTTGTTTTGCTACGAGTGCTGCTGCTGAGTCAGCTCTTCTGGAAGTGGCTTCTCCTATCAGTGACTGCTGCTGGAGCTGGGGGACCCCACTTTGCTGAAAGAGGCTCATTGACGGGCTGTAGCGGGATTGGTGTCAGGAAGTGACTTGGACAGGCCATCTTGGCTCTGGGGGTTCCCTGAGTGTGAAGCCTAGCCCAGCCTGCTGTGGCGTGTAAGAAGGGCACTGACCATCCTTCCAGCCCTGCTGCTTCTTCCACTACAGAACTGAGACTAATTAGCTGCCATGTCCAGACTGTTTGAAAACATTGTGATAAATTTCCAAACATCTGTTTTACAAACCAGATGTGCGAGCCCTGTCTGTAAATTCTCTTCTGAAGAACAGGTGTGCAGTAATAACTTTAGCAGGAGCCCCAAAGCCAGCAGGGTCATCAAACTGCATATGAGTTTGGGCTGGTGCCTTCCCAATCATGCAGCATAGGAAAGATTTGCTGGGAGTGTTAAGCATGTTAGGTGTTTGCATGCCAATAACAGTTAAGATCAACACAGATTTGGTTTGTAGGAAGGTTGAGGATCGGAATGAGCAGGACAGAAAAATCCACAGCCCCAAAGCACCCTGCTCTAATTTGGGGTCAGAGCACCTCCTGAAGGCTCTTTGTCCTGATTGCTAGGGCAGCACAGTGATGTCCATAGGTGCTTTTGGTTGGGAGGGCCCTATCACTCTCATGGATGGAGCACAGAGCTAGATTTGGCCAGCATCCTCGGTGGTAAGTGGTATTCTATATGGGCGTGATTCTGACACCTCCAGTGGCTGTGAGGTTTGGGAAGAGATCCCATGTCTCAGATCTGCTCCCTGTTGTTTCTCGCCAGCTCTGAATCGCCATCAACTCCAACTCTGTTGCTGCAAGAAGATGTATGCTAAAGTGAGTCAATTTATTCCCATGTCCCCAACCCCTGGCAGGCCCTGTCCTGGAAATCTGGGAACTGGGATGTGGAGGAGGAAAATGCCTGAGCTTATGTCTTCTGTGGGGAACTGTACCTTTAAGAGGCATGGGCAAGGGCTAGTTGGAACCCGTTTTATTATTATGCACAGTCTCATTTTACACAATGCTGATCAGTTGGAACTCAGACACTGAATGAAGTGGACCTCCATCAGATTCCTTGTCTTGGTATGCTCTCCTGCTGGGGCTGGATCCCCAAGGTCTGCACTGTTCTGGGGAGGAGCAGAGTCCAGCCCCAGGGAGAGAGTGAGATGTAGAATATGGATTGGCAGATGAGCTCCTGGGAAGGCAATGCAACACAATGGTGTATGTGTGTATAAGTACTAGTGCCCACTGTTGACAGGATTGACAGCCATGCTCCAGTGTCATCAAGTGACAGGTGGGAAGTGCTTGTGTTGCTAACCAGCTCCTGTTTGACACACACGAGCTAGGATGCAAGGAACAAAACAAGGGAGACCTAACTGTAGACCAAAACTGCAGCCCCAGGGTACCGGAGAGGAGAAAGCATGCTTCCCAGACCATCTCCCACAATGCCCCAAGATCCTGCACTTTTGGGTGGATTTAAACTCCTGATACCCATTGGGTGACAAATGTAGCCAGCCAGGCACTGGCAGTGATGCTCCTACATTCCACAGCCACTTCCGTAACCAGAAAGGAGAGAGCTGAGCTAGTGGTGGGAGGCGAGGACTGACTGAGAATAATAGGGCGGTTTGCAACCATGCCCCTGGAGCCCTTACATGCTGCATGGTAAGTCTTGAAGCGTGCACTACACCATTATCATTTAGGAAAGCAGATGTGGAGGAATTAAGAAATGTAGGGTTATTTCAATTGCCTCTAGTCCTCCCCACGGAGGAGATGAAAGGAACATTAAATTGGGGCTGGGGAGGGACTGAGCCAAAGTGACAACACTGTACCCCCACCCACTGGAAGCCCCTAGATGTGACCTCCACACAGTTGGGGCTTTGCTGTGCTGCTCTCGTTCCTTCTGATCAACCCAAGACAAACTGCCTTTTGGTGCCATTACATGGAGTCAGTGCTTTGATCTCCCTTGGCTGTGTCCCTGGCTTCTGCGAGTGCCCTTCCCCCAGGCTGAGACAGGACAGAAGCTGCCCCACTCATTCAAGTGTAGCAATAGCTATCTGGGGATTAACCTAGTTCAGGCTGCATTGGAGTCCAGTGCTTTGGCTTTGCACTGATGTGCATTAGCAGGGATATCCCCAGTTGTGTCGTGATAGCTCCCCGCACCTCCCTGTGCTCTGCTATCTCTGGGGTTTGCCCCACTATGCAATCCATGGCCTTAGAGTAGGGTACGTTGCGGGGCGGGGTGTTACAAGGAAGGTGGGGAGGGAATGTCCCCTATCCTCACAGCAAGTGCTGCCCTCTTGACTGTTAGCCTAGTTCTGGCACCACTCCCTACTGTGCTGGGCTCGCCAGTCTCTCGGGAATTCACACAGTCACCTGGGCTATTAGCATTGCTTGTGTGCACTTGGCTGTGGAAAGCTGCCTAGTCAGCTGGACAGAAAAAGAGTGGGAAGAGGGAGGAAGAAAGGAAAGAAAACTGTGAAAGGGATGGACTGTGAGTGTCCGAGCCCAGGACAGGGCCGGGGTAATGACCAGAAAACATTCTAGGCCACTAGGTGCAATTCAGAGCTGTGGTATGAATATCCCTGATTCCACATCATATCCCTATTGTCAGGTTATTCAGTCATCTGAACCAGGGTGAGGGGTGGGGAGGCGGCTCTCATCTACATGGGAAATGAGTGCTGCCTCTCTGCAGCTTCTAGCCCTTCACAGCATCTGGTGACCAGACCCTGTTCAGAAGTGCAAAGTGGCTTTGCACCTCACATAGCAGCTGCCCATGTTTGCCATGTAACCTGCCATTTCTAGGTCCTTCATGCTAAGTCTAGAGTTAACTGTGCATGAAGATTAATCCATGGATAAACCATAACAGTCACTGGACCTTGTTTCAGGCCCTGCAGGAGTGTGATACGCACACAAGTATATAAAAGGGCAACAGCAGAACCCCTTCGCTGCTAGCAAGAGAGTCCTTTTGCATTACTGTGATATCGCTGGGGAGCTGGATCTGCAGCCTGTGAAGTCACAGCTGGGAAACTGGAAACCCAGCCTGGTGCCTCCACCTTTTATCCTATGGGACTGTAATATGCAAATGAACTACAAACTCCCTAATTGCATGGTGACTCACTTCCTTACCTCTGATGTCACAAATCCACCAGCCAATAGCAATGTTGTTTGCTCATCCCCAGTATTAATTTATTAACGAGCTCTTAGTGGTGACTCAAAATCACTCTGCCATTAATTGTCAGCTGAGATACTGGTCTGACCTTTCATGCTGCTGGTTCAGCTCCCAAATTGGCAGGAGATCAGCTAGGATTCTGTAGTGGGGGTGACTGATACTCCCAGGCTGGCGGAGTGTACAAACAAACTAAAACACCTGGTTAGAATCAACCTGCTGAAAATCCACATTGTCAACATCCAGCTTCTCTTTTAACCTGAACTGCCACGGTGGTGACTTACGCGATTCCCAATCTAAACCAAAATTGGTGGACAGCCAGGCTAAGTGTTTTACTTTAAGGGAACTGGAAAGCTGTCACTCCTTGTTTGGTAGAAGAGAAAAGGAATGAAACAGCTTTAATCTGAAGCTTGAGTCAAAAAGTGGTGAATGGTGGTTTTGTTCTTGTTTTTAATAAAACTTAAGATGGTACTGAAGAAATTCAGTGGGTTTTTTAGAAAAGTTTAATATAGTGGAACAGAAGAAGACTTTCCACCTGGGCCCTGACATTCCTCCTGTTTCTTCTCTGTCACTGATACTTGTCCATCTTGCTTGAAGTCCTTGAGTCTGTTCTCTTCTGGGTGTTCTTGTTGCCTTGGAGAGCTGTGCCTCAAAAAACAGATGGGGAAGATCAAAGGGGCCAGGCTTCCACTAATACAAGCTGTCTGGGTTGCAGTATATCCTAAAGTTGGTTTCCTGTTCTCAGGCCTCTTGAGAGTTAAGGCTCATTTCCCCCTCCCTTCCCTCCACCTGTGCAATGAATATTGATGCTTCAAATGTCCTCTTGAGGCAGCCATCAGAATTAACACCCTACTGAGATGCAGGAAAAACAAACTCTTTCTGTCCTTTTCATGGTCCTCCTACAGGCAGCACAGAGACAGAGATGTGCTGCTGTTTGTTCTTCGTCATTTCTATATACATACCCTGCTAGAAAATGGGGAGCACACCCCTCTCTTGGAGCTATTGTTTCAGGCATCTTCTCTCTATACTGCATTGGTTACATTTGAGTCACATTCCAGCTGCTGGTGGGAATAGTCAGTGATGGAGAAAAGAGGCTTGAAATAACCATCAGTGTGATCATTAAACAGGGAACCTGCTGGATTTCAAATGGCAGGCTCACCAGCGACTTTCACTAGCCATATCACATGGCAAACTCCTATCTGACTTGCTCTCCACTCTTGTCCCTAGAGGTCTCTCATCTGCTCCTGCTGCCCAGGTTTCTCCCTCTATTATATAGATATGTTTATGTATATTTCCTTGTGTTCTAACCTCCTTCACTGTGTGTGGCCTGAGCCAATGTTAATGTGAACACACATGTTTAGACAACAGTATCCCCAAAGTGCCTGGCCATGGGACACCCAAATGGTTGGCCTATGCCTCCTTCCTTCCTCCCTCTTGGAGCTGGTCCTGTTTAAGTGAAAGCAGAAGGAAGGCTGAAGCCAACAAACCCAGCTCATGACTAGGAGCTGCTGGACAGCTTTTCTCCTCTGTTTCCTGACAGCAGCCCATCACTGACGCATATGGCTAGTCTGCCTGCTGAGCCCTTCCCCAGGCTGGAGTGTGCTCTGGGGCTCCCAGAGAGCTGGCTAGCTCTCTTTGTGTGGAGCTATTCCCCTATTGCTTAGTAGTTGCCCACCTGCCCAGTGGGAATGTCGTGTTTCTAGTGGAACAGTATCCCAGAACACGCTGAGCTGTGTGTTTCATGGCAAAATCAAGGGGCTGGAGTTCTATCCTTGGAGGCTTTTCTGGATGCTTTATTGAGTCCTGAAGCTGTTTCTGCTGCTTGGTGATGTCCTCTCTGCAGGGTCCTGTCCAAATGACTCTTGGGCTTTCTTCATTTTGTACTTTTGTCTGCTTGCCGTGGCCCTGGCCGACTCCCCTGAGCTTGCATCTCCTGTCTCTGTGTGAGACATCTCTTCTCTGAATGGGCCCATAACATTTTGAATGTCTCTAATGGTGTATGATACCTACCGCACACTAAAGAAAGCTGAGGGTGAAGGTCTGAGTGTCTCCATTTTCAGAGGGATAAAACCTCATGAGATGTGTCATAAGGCTGATTCCACTCCCCACCAACAGTGCCAGCGTGGGGTGGGGTTCCACCAGAGGAAGTGCAGGTTGTGACTCAAGGCCCCCGTAGGCTTTCTCCGGCCCTGTACATAGTAAAACATTCCCTTTTTCCTCTCAGCAGCCAGCTCCCGAATCTGTGGAATGCATCCCATCTGCAGCGTGTTACGGATGTGCTCAGCAGTGGAGTAACAAGCACATGTGGGTTCTGAACCTTTCTGCAGAGAATGAAAAGGAGCTAATTAATCTAAGGAACATGGTGCCAGGAGCCACATCTGGGGGCCAACTGTCCCTGGGAGTGTGAATCCCAGGTGCTGTATAGCTTTAGAGTCAAAATACAGGGGTGATGCAGTCACAAAGGGCAAGAATGCAGTGACACTGAAATACATAAACCCTGTATGTCTGAGTCCAGGGCCAAAGGGACCCTGGCCTCCATCATCTCTGCCTTGAAGGGCCTCTCTTCCCATTGGTCTGAGGGCTAAAAGGGAATTGATTGTTCATGCTAATCCCTCCAGGGGAAATTGAAGTTCAGGATTGGACCTTGCCCTCCTCAGCTGGGAGGTGAATCCAGCCTCCATGTTCTTCCTGTCTTGAGTTCCCTAACACTTCATGCACCCACATCACTCTATTCTAGCAATGGGCTTAACTCTGCCCCTTGAGCAACCCCCTCTCCTGTGGGAAAAGGAGAACTGCAGCACCAGCACAACTACACTCTGCTTCATCTGTCCCCTATGCTGGTCTGAAGAACGCACTCATCCAGTGGTGTCTCCATGGTCAGTCTCATCCTCTGCTTCTTGGCAGCACATCAGCTGGGACTTGGAAAGCATGTGATTTGGTGGAGTGACCACCTAGGTCAGCCTCTGAGCTTGTTCTTTCTTTAGACATGGTCCCTCTGGGTCTAGGAGCTTTTGATTTCTGCAGCTAAGCTGAACTGATGCCAAGCACTACTACCTAAGTGTTTGTCTACATGGGAAATTAAGACAAATAACTAAAGGTGTGAATTTAAAGTGCAAAAGTGAATTAAGCTGAAATGAACTAAGGCTGCTTTACATCTGTATGAGAGCATCCACACAGGGGTTTAATGTGTTTTATCTAACACACAAAATTCAGATCTTTAGTTAATTGGGCTTAGCTTCCTAGAAAAGCCCTCTGTTCCCAGCAGCAAATGGCCCAGTCGCCAGAGATCAACTGTCAAATTCAGGGTTGTTGGCTTGCTTTCTCATCATCGCTCCACTGCTAATCTCGGCAAGGGTGTGACCTTGTGGGTGCATCACCCTGAACTGTCCAAGCTCTGCTGTCTGGGGAGTTCCTGAGAACTGAGCTCTTTCGTGTTTGTCTGTGAGCAGTGCATTGAAATCCAACTCCTGTTGCAATTCCCCACTGACTCTGTACTTCCCCATTTCTAACAGACAGGATGAGTATGAAATGAGTCACTGCAGCCAGAGAAGTGCCAATGCCTAGAGGGCAGCACATGGAGCCCTGCGCTGAATGTTAGCCTGCAGCATGGGCTGAAACAACACTGCCTTTCGACCTGCACCTACCAACCGGCGCGGCTCTAATCAAAGCTTCCAGTGTTTGCATAGCACCTGTGCTGGAGATGTGTAGAGAGGAAGAGCTTGCCTAAGCAAAATGGCAATAACAAGCCAGGGGGCCCAGCCTCATGCTCCCAAGTACCCCTACCACTAGCCCAGGGTGCCCACAAGCAACCCTGCAGTAACACACAGCTTTGTGTCCCACGCTCATGAACAACTCTAAATCAGAAATGGGGGTGCATGGCTCCAGAGCATCCCTACAATAACAAGCTAGTGTTTGCCTGTTTAACGATGGAAAGAGTTTAATGTCCAAGTGCTGAGGGGTTATTGTAAACAGGGAGTAAAAATGATTTTAAAAGTTATGCAAGCTCCCTGGGCCTGGCTCCACAGGAGCCTGAGGCGGAGGTAGAGGCGGAGCAGCCTGTGTGAGGTGTTGGAGGGATGGGACCATTAATTGCTTTGGTTGTTTTATACTTCTCTCTTTTACCTTGTCAGAAAGGAAACCGATCCCCTCACCCTCCTTAACTCTCCCTGACCCATTGGTGGCTCTGGGCTGGTGCTGGCACCCAAAGAGGTTTAATCAGATGGGTAAAGAGCAAATTTATTCTGTGATCCAAATAGGAGCAGCAGCAGCAGCACCTCCTGTGCTCATGCCCGAACATGACAGGAGCTAGAAGAATGTCTGCAGTTGTTTCAGCAGAACCTCGTTTTCAGCAAAGCCTTGGGCTCTGGCTCCTTGTTTTCCAAGCCTTGTTTATGGCACTGATAATTCTTTAGTGTCAGGTTTAGACACTAAGCATTTTTTCCACTGCTGCATAAGAAAGTAATTAGGTGAAGATGGAGAGGACGTTCTCCCTTAGAACAAAGAAACCAGCAATGGCTTTTATCAGACTGTGCTCTCTGGATCCAATAGCTACATACAGGCTATCACAAACTGCTTCCTGGACAGAGACTCGGCCTCAGCTACAGAGAGGGAAGGGTTGATTGCGCATTGGAAAATCCCAAAGCACCCCTTGGATTTTCTCAACAAACGGCTTCATTGATAAACCAGCAACCGCCACCAGGGTCAAATGTCAGTCCAGCCAGGTCCCTTCAGTCCTCTCAGACTTGGGTAGACACAGGTAAGTGCTGTAACTTCAGCTGCAACAGTATATCTCTTAGTCTCTCTCCCTGATAGTTTGGGCCAAAAAGAAAAGAGAAGCTCCTATGGACTCTAGCTTAGCCCATGTGTTTCCACTGCCAGCTCAATAACCCTATAGTGGCTGGATGACAATCTAACATCCTGCACAGAGCACTCTGGTTTTCTCTGGCCTAGCTTTAAGATGAGATTTGAAGAGAGGATGTGACTCAAGGGCCTGTAGGGAAGGGGGTAGGTGGGTAGAGAGAGCGCTGGTTTTCCTCCCTTCTTTGCCTGGTCCATCCTCCCTTGCCCACACCATAGAGAGCAGCAGGGAAGGGGCAGGAAGGAGACTAAGTGCAGGGAAGTGGTGGCAGCAGAACAGGTGGCTAGGAAGGCAGTGTGGGAGTCTGAGAGCAGAAAGGTAAAGTGGAGTCAGGAGAGTTCTGAAAACGAGGAGCAGGCATTAGAATTGGCTGTAGAGCTGGGTGGGCAGCGAGGGTGGGTGATGGAGGGTCTGCAGGGGCTGTGTGTGGGGGTAACCTGGCCCCACTTCCTGGCCTGAGGGAGCTAGTAATTAGCTTTTCCGGCATAGGAGGAGATGGATGTTCAAGGACTAGGATGACTTTGAGGCTTCTGGGCATAGGCACAAAGTTCTGGCCCTGACCGGCGCTCAGAGAGAGCAAAGAGAGGGGGAGGGCAGTGCTTAAAGTGGGGGGGGGGGGTGTATGTGGGGGGGGTGTCCATTATTCTCTACAGCAATGAAAGTGACATACCATCTGCCTTCTCCAGCCCCCGCCCCATCAATTTTGCCCCCACATCTGTTTCCCCCAGCACCACCTCTGCTCCTGGTGCAACTCCAGCGGTTCGTCATACCCCTTTCCCCTGCCAGCGAGGGCTGCAGCAGAGTTGGGTTCTGTAGGAGGGAGAGGGGAGAAGCAGAGGATCCGTCCCTGTTGCTCACTCTAGGGGAGTAGGGAGCACGGCTGCCCTGAGCTATGGGCACTTGGGCAGCGCTGGAATGTGGCCCTGCAGAGACCAGGCTCAGCTGTAGAAATGTCACTTGTTGGGTTTGCTACCTCTTCAGACTTGGCTCACCTAAGCCTGCAGTGGCCCTTAGTGCCGGGGTTGAGACAACCACTGGCAGGGAGAACAGAGCGCTTACATTGAAACCAGGGAAGGAGACAGCTGGGACCTCTGCTTCCATCAGGAGGTGCCCAGGAGAGTAACTGGTCGTACTGAGAGCTGCCCCAATGTCCTGGAAGGTGCGGGCAGCACGAGAAGCAGGTGGGAGAAGTTCCCTCCTCACCTGTACAGAGCAGAGCCCCTGCTGCCAGTCTGTCCGGAAGCAGTTGGAGCTGGGTGAGGTGAGAGGCAGCCCCCTGCTGCTGAGACACTGAGGGAAGGAGGGTGCAGAGAGGACAGGAGTGGGCGAATGAAAGGAGCCAGTTGAGGTGAGCTGTTGTAGGGGGAGAGGGCCTTGCATTGGTAAGGCTGGTGATGGAAAGGGGAAGGGTCTGAATGCAGCTCCCCTGGATCTGCCAGTTGTGCAGAGGTCGCAGACCTGCCCAGGCCATCAGAAGAAGGTGGATGTTCAGGGCAGGGCGAGGCAGACTCTGGCATGAGCTGGCAGGAGCTAGTCCTGGGGTCCAGTGGGGTAGTTTTTCCCACTGGTGAGTCAGGTAGGAACAAAGTGGATATACAGGTGCTCAGGTGACCTGCTGGGATTTGTTCAGATACTGATCACCCTGGAGCTGCAGTGAGGTCTGCCCCAGATATTCTAACTGGCAAACACCCCCAGCAGGGCCCGCCCAGTGGCACATACCAAACAAGACCCCTCTCCTCATGGGCACATGCCACTCTCCTCCCTGCTCTCCTTGTGTGCTGAGATACGACGAGATCCCAGTATGCATTTAATAAGCTTGTGCTCGCAAGTGAGGAGAGAAGTCAGATCACCGCTAATACTGTGTGCCGCTGGAGCCTCTTCCACCACTGGATTGCCAGGCGAGGGAGTTCAGCTTCAGACCCTCCTGGGAGGAAAGTCTGTCCTTGTCTCAGTTGAGAGATGACCACAGTGAGCAGAGGAGCGGGGAGGTGACCTGGCAAGGACGCAGTCAGTTGGTAGAGCTGAGATCAGGACCCTTGGCTCTGTTTTCCTGCTAGATCAGTCCCATCTCTTGGGACTAGAGGTGGTCTTTTCAATCACTGCCTAATTGAAAACATCAGCTGCTCACGTTTGAGGCAGACGAGGAGGAGGCTAGTGCTGCTCTTCTCCATCCTGCCTGGTACTTTCCCTGGCCTTATCTCCTGGTAGAAAGGCTGGTCTCGTAGCTGAAGGACCTAGAGCTTTGGCTAGGCCTTTTCTGGCGTGGCACCACGGATGTGAAGAGATTAATACAATGAAGCACAGAGCTGGGACTTGGGGGATCTAGCTAAGAGGCTGGTCCACTGTCTGACCTCGAGCAAGGCAAATTTCCCCTCTCTGGGCTTCAGGTTCGCCCTCTGGGAAACGGGACTAACAGCCCTCCTGCCTTCCCCAAGTATGCGGGCTAAATGTGTTTGGGTTCAATCAGAAGATCCTAGTCCCTGTGGCATAGGGGTGAAGGGCCCTGGCCCGAGGGATATTCTGTCTCCGGGGATCCCCTATGTCCCCCTGCCTGCCACCTTCGCTGAACGCTTACAGCTGGTGTGAAATTCTAACACTTCTTGTGAGCTGGGGAAGCTGAGCCACAGGCTTGTTCAACAGCAGGGAGGCTGAACATAAGCTCTTTGAGCAGGCGGTGGAAGGGCCTCCCTCCCAGTCGCTCATGGGTTAATGTTTCTCTGTTGTAGTTTGTTTCCCTTTGCCAAAGTGGGTGTTGCTGGAATGTCTCCTCTGGTAAGGAGGGGGTCGAGCTGTGTCCTCTGCAGAGGGGCGATGTCAGCATCAAAAAGACACAAAAGGGGGAGGTTTCCAAAAATAAAACCCTCCATCCCCTCCAGACTCTGCCAGTGCCAGAGGCAGGCGAGAAGGTGCTTGGAGCTGTCTGCAGAGAGCGCAGGCTCTGACAGCCAGGGGAGAGGAGAGATTGGGAGTTCTCCTTTCAGGGGTAGGAGGGACGGCTGCAGCCGCTCTATGCAGCCCACGCTGTTGGGTTTGCTGTGTTACCTTCGCCCCAGGCTCTCCAGCTCCTGCAGGCAGCAGGTACTGATTAAGTGCCGCCCCCCCCCCCCCCCGTTCCCCCAGCACATGGCAAAGTGAAGGATTTGGAAGGCTATTTCAGGGGACTCGCTCAAGGATCTTTGCCTAGTCTCTTCCCACAAACTCCCGTTGGATACTTGGCTTCATGGGGCTGTCAGCCACACTCTGAGTGCTCTCTGCTCCCTTCAGGACTGGCCTTTCCTCTCGGGCAGGCAGCATGAGGGGCTCCTGGGGCAGTTTTCTCCCTCTCACTTTAGCTCTTTTCCTGGGGCTTGGGGATTCTCAGAGAGACTTTGCTGGAAGATTTGATCCGAGTTCTTCATTCCGAACCGAAGCTGGGAGCAGGGACACAACTCGGCTAAGGCTGCGGAACCAGGGCAATAACTTGGGACCCACGGGCAAGGTGTACAGCCTGTTCCGAGTGCACAGCCCTCCTTCTGCCTCGGAGCACCTCCCAGCAGCCTCTCCTGTGGATCGCCCAGCCTGGATGAGGAGCTCGACAGGAGGGGACAACAGGGAGCAGCCGTCTATTCCTCCAGATCACAAACTACCTGCTCCCCAGAGTGCCCGAGGCCAAGCCAGCAACCTGAGGGCAGCTGCAGACTCTCCAGATGGGACCCTCCTTCAGACCCCTGTGCAGAGGCAGAGGACGGACTCCGCACGCCAGCAGCAAAGAAACGGGCTCAAAGCTCGGACAGTGCCCAGGGCAAAGGTGCAGAATGCCAGAGGCCGACTCACAGGGTAAGTGCAGCCAAAGGGGTCTCGCTGCAGGACCAGGTGCCTAACGTGACTCCTATTGCACCCACTAAGAGGTCTGAGCTGGGAGCAAAAGAGCCAGGTCCCCCATCTTCAGGGGACCTCAGTAAGTGGGGACTCCAGCCCCAAAGCTCCGGCCACAGGAGGGACCTCTGGTGTTGGTCCCATATCCACCCGCTCTTTGCTCATTAACCAACCATCTGTGCCAACTGGCACTGCACATATGCCGTCCCTAGGAGGCAGAGCTCGATAGTCTCTCTCTCCATAGGTCACTTACCCACTTTCTGTCCCATGTGCAGTAATAAGGGCCAGTCTGTGCTCAGCTTCAGCTGTGCTGACCCTCACCTGCCCCTGGCACACAGCCCAGGGCCCAAAGCAGCTTAGGAGTCAGCTCAGTTACTTGCTGTAACAATGTGTGTATGTCCCCCACGTGCAGGAGGCACAGAGAGCGTGTGTGAGAGCACGCGCGTGATGTGTTGTCTGCAGCATTTCTCCTGGGTGTGTTGCCTTGGAACGTGCTGGTTGTGCTGCCCTTCTTGCGTGGGTTTGCGGCACGGCAGGGTTGCTGTGGGTCACACAACTATGTTGCATTGCAGGCTGTAGCTTTTGCTGCCCTGCTTGTACAGGGGTTTTGTGTGTAGCCGTGCAGGGAGTGCAGGAGGTGGGGAGTTGCTGTGCAGTGTGTGACTGTGGGGCAGTGCAGTGGGGTGAGCTGTTGTGGCCCCTGCTTGGCTTTGGGAAATGTAGCTGGGTTGCCATGGGCTCCGACTGCAGGTACTGGCCTCTTGGTGCATTGCACCTGGAATGGGCCCCTTGTGAGTTCTGCGTGCAGTAGCTTCCAGCTTCACACAGCTCCTGCTGGCTAAGCTGGAGGAGGCTTCCTATGACTTGCCCGGCACACCTGCCTCCAGTTCCAGTCCCTGCCATGGTAATGTGGAGCTGGGGGGAGGGGGCATGTGGTGTGCCTAGAGACTCAGCAGAAGAGCCCTTGGCCCTGTGCTTCCTCCCTCTCCTGCCATTCCCCTCCCTGCTCACCTGCCCTGGGTGCACCTCTCAGCTCGCTCTGCTGGTGTAGTGGTGCTCATGAAGCCACCCTCCCTAATCAGTTAGGAACATCTGAATTGCCACTCCTGGCCACCCTCTCAGCATAGTCACAGGATAATGGCAGAGAGGGCTGGCTGGGGGCTGATTGCTCAAGTGCCTTCTGACATGTGAGCTTAGTGGAGACTTCCAGAAATGCTTTCTTCCAGCACTGAACAAGGAACTTTACTAGAGTAAGGAAAGCAGCACTATTCCTAAAGCTTCCCTCCCCCAGCCTCACTGCAGAGCTTCTGCCTAGAGCTTTCCTCTGCCCCATCCCACCGGCTTCCTACAACAGATTTAAAGTAGCAGCTCGCACAGCCTTACCTCTTTTCCCCTCCTGCCCTCCTCCCCCATTGCTCTATAAACATATTTAACAATAATTAATAGTTAAGAACAAACTATAGCTCTGGACAAGCCTCTGGCTTCCTCACTTATCCAGCTCTGCTCACCTTTTGGCCCCGAGGAGGGGCTTGTCCAGTGGATTCACTTGGATTATCAAATCCCATTCAGTCAGTTCAGGACACTTAGCAGAATGATCACCCTCCACTAAGGTTGTGGTGTAAGCATCATTGCTCTTGGGATCACATGGCAATTCAGCTGGGCTTGGGGAATCAGCGGGAGATGCTGCCTGCTACCTCTGTAATGAGTACCCAGATCAGTCTCAGCCACGTTCTTGGGCTGCAGCTACTTAGGGACAAAAGCTGATGTCCAGTTTTATCAGGGGTGGGTGGCCTGGTTTAAGGTTGGGTGGGGGGTCAGGCTGCAGTCAGATGGCTAAAGAAGAAAACCTGAGACCTCTTAGAAGTAGCAGCTCTCATTCTTTAAACGGGATCACTTAGGATGAAGATTTACCTGTGAGGATGGCAGTGTTGACCCATAGGCAGCTGAGTTTAGTTTACTCTCATGACTGTTGTGGGGAAGCCATATAGCTCAGAAGAGCTAATAGGTAAACTTTAGTTGTAGCATTCTCTTAGCAATCTGAACTGCTCCCTCCACCAGTCTATTCACTCGTGGGTGATGAGGGCTGGAAGTAAAATCACACTGCATCCCAAAAGCTTGGAACATGGAGCTGGCATATCGTGGGTCATTGTCAGTGACTATTTATTTCGCCTGGATGCCAGGACAAGAAAAGTTGCCTTGTTAACTTTTCTCTGACCTGCTGACTTGGGGGGGTCTAGTGAGGTGGAGAATTTTTGCCTAACTGGAATAGTCAGTGGCTACCAACATGTTTGTTTTCCTAACACAAGCTTAGTGCTATTCTTTTCCAAAGCCTATTGGATATAACGTTCTGGATAGGAGTTGTGCCGTTGTGCCTTTCTCGTAATTCTACAAGACTTGTGATTCTATCTCATCTATCTGATTTTCACCTTTGCTATACTCGCTGTGTTTCAGCCCAGGAAACTCTGTCATTTGAAGAGGCTTTAACTTATGGTGTTTTCTTTTTCCTGCATGGGAATGTTTTCTACCTGCATCACACTTGCACCCCTTTCCTGCAGAGTGCCTTTCATTTTCACTCACTCAGATGACCAGGCAAGATGCACCAGCCATTCCACAGTAGCTCAGACACTAATTATAATTATTCTGAAAGTTCCTTTTTTAAAACCCCAGTTACTAGATAATGTCTTATTTGTTTTTTCTTACCGATTCCTAAGTTGCAGTGCTCTGATTCTCCATATCGGGCCCTAACACAGGCCCACCACACTTTGGCTCCAGTGGAGACATACCCTGAGGTTTAATTTCCAGCTTGGGCAGACATACCTGTGCTAGCTCTATCAGAGTTAACTCTAGTAGTGTAGTTGCAGCAGTGTGAATGTCGGGAGGTTTCAGATGGGTGGAACCTGGGTTGGCTTGCCCATCCCGCTGCTTGCGCTGCCAGAGCTACACTGCTATATTTTGTTTGCTAGCTTGATCAGAGCTAGCATGGATACGTCTGCCCGAGCTGGGAATGACATCTCCAGCTCCAGTGTAGATGTGCCCTTGTGCTGTGCTCTGCACCCTTTGTCAGAAACACCCCATTCCTTTCTGCAATAAAATGCTCACCCTCCTACTTCCTAGGAAGGATGGCATAGCTGTCTCATCTTTCCTCTGGGACAGCGATGATCCAGACGTGTGTTTAGCTTCACTCCCTGTGGTAACAGTGAACGCGGTGCCATATCCTGGGGCCTAGGCCATGCTCTGTGTTCACTGTGGCTACAGTGTGGAAGCTGGGGAAGGGCTCCTTCCACACAGGCCATTGAGCGAAGCCAACTGAAAGTCTTAGGGAGAGCTGAACTTTGGTATTGTGTTTTGCTGGCTTGGAATGAATCAACTTCTGACACCATGTCCAGCGTCAGTAGCAAAGAATCACAGAAGCTGCTTTTTTCTAACCCTGAACAAGGAGCTTTATTAGAATAAGGGAAACAGAATTATCCTTGAAGCTGCAGTCGCTCTGTGGAGCTTTGCTTAGAACCGACCCCTCCTGACTGGTATCCGTACACACGCCCTCCTACCATGGATCACAGTATTCCTGTCCACTGCCAGGAGCAGCCCATGTTCAGGTTGGGTGTGTTCAGTTTGATTTTAAAATGTTTGTACATCTTTTGATGTAGTCCTTGGGCTTTTGGCAGGTTCCCACCCTGGGCCTTGGTGTCCCACAGTTGGGAACCTCTGGGCCATTGAAATGTCTCAGATGCACCCAAGGTGTAAAGATGCCACAGAGCTGGGTGTATCGCTAGCAAGAGCTGGCCAGCTCCCAACTCAAGGCAGACGTGTTACAGTGTGGCTGGGTGCTTTCCCATTGCACAAGCTGCTGAGTGTCGTCTCTACAACTGCGGAGCCTGTGCTCCCCCCTCCCAACAGCCCGCTGGCTCCTGAGATCAGACCTAATCACACAGCTCCTATTATTAGTGCCCGCGGGGGGCTCAGTGCTTTCCAAATGGAGAAGAGCATCTTCATGAGCCTCCCCCGAGGCTGTTGTGCTGTGAGCCCCTTCTTCCCCCCCGCTCCTGGCAGCGGGAGCAGTAGGTCAGTGGAGATTGGTTAGGACATGAACAGTGGAAGTTAGCAATCCTGGCATACATGCATGCACAGGCATGAGACTGGCACATTGCATACATCCCTCATCAGTGCTTGGGAGACACACCCAGCTCCTGCCCTGACACATGTTGCTCCCGCCTCCCCTGTCAACACCACAGGACTCACACTGCACCAAGCTTTGGTTGATGCAGTTTATGCCCATCTCTCCCCTTCCCAACCCACCACCTCTAGCAAATGTGACATAGAAAAAATAAGAACAGAGACATGAAGGTTTGCAGGGCAAAGCTTTCAGGAGTTGGGAAACACCCCAGTTAGGCTTACACGGGCAGCCTTAACTCGGCCCCTAACATGGCTGCCTCATTCCAATACGATCTTCAGTCACGTAGTCATGTGCCTTTTCTGGAATAATACAATACCACGTCATACAGAGCCCCTACAATCTTAGGGCACATCCAATATACAAGAAACTGCTGTTTAATCTTTTTTGTTCACACTGATGTCTTTGTTTTTCAGTCTACAGAATCTGTTTATTCAGACAGCATATACGGTGTGTTCTCTCTCCAGCATATGTTCCTTAGTAATGTAGTTAATATCCGAAAGCTGCTCAGGGGCAGAGGCAGTTAATGATGCTAACTCAGATGCATATTTTCAGAGGCTTGTCTACGCCAGCAGCTTTTCACTCTCACTCTGTGTTGTGTAAGAAGGTTTTACGGTGAACTTCTCATATAAAGTTGGCTGAAATTCTCTGGCCTGTGCTATACAGGAGGTCAAACCCTGATAATTTAATGATCCCTTCTGGCTTTAAATCTATGAATGACTTTAATGGAGCCTGTGTATTAGTAACACATTGTGCAGTGCCCAGTACTACAGGATGATGCCTAGAAGGTTGTAAAAAAATGTACTGTATACTATTGTAATATTTGGGAAAGCATGTGATCACATAATGGCTGTGCACACCATTAACGTGTGCAACTCCGTGACCTTATCGCTGCTTCTCTTGTCCTCCTTCTCCCTAGTGTTTGTTACACTTGCTTGAATCTGGTTTCCAACAAGATTACAGAGTCTTCAAGGCTTGTGTCATCTTGTGTGTGTGTAGCACATGGTGCAGTGGGGCCCTGATCCTGACTGAGGCCGGTCCTGCAGTACAAATAATTAATAAGGAAGACTGTATTGTAATAAGCCAAGGGGGCGGAGTTAAGGTTGCACAATCAGCCGTGGCTGTGGCATTTCCTGACATGGGGGGCAGAGGGGGCTTTTCCATGCAGACTGTGCATTTTTGAAGGTCTGTTTTCACTGTGGACACGTAGGAAGTTACCCGCTAACTTTGGAGATGAGGTTGTGACAGGAACTCCAAAGAAACAAGCCAAGGGTTCTGTCTTTCTGTCTCCCAGCACTTGTGGACCAGGGAAATGGCATCTGGAGGAAAGACAATGACTAAGGCCCTGAGCCTGGAAAGAACCACATGGGTGGACCTCTCCCCCTGCACAGAGCCCTAGAGATCTCTTGGCAAGATCAGGGCAGGAATGACTCTGTCACAAAAAAGGGAACCCTCTTCCCCCTTGTTGCCCCAGATGCTGCTTGTTTCTTAGAGCACCTGCCAACTCTATTGAGTGAGGGAGGGGCAGCATCTCTTGTGCTCAATTTGAGTGCAAGTTGGGGCTGCTATCTCCAGACTGGGGTGTTTGGAGATTACAGAGCACATCTAGCACCTCAGGTGAGAGCTGCTAAATATGATCATTATCAGCGCTTGGCGTAGTCAGGGCACTGTACCCTAACAGACTCATCCCCACAGGTACGTAAGTATCGCAGCCCTGTGTTATTGGTGGGAAACAGAGACTGAAGTGAGGTGACTTAGCCAAGACCCCTTTGGCACTCAGTGGCAGAGCCAGGATTAGAGCATGGGCCCTCCTGAGGCCCAACCCCATGCGCATTTCTCCTGAATTTGTACAAGCACCTGCTGTGGCTGACCTGATAGGGCTCTTGGGCAGGGAGACCTGCTTGTGGAAATATCTTCTTTTTACTCTGGGCCTTTTGGGCTGTGTTGAGCTTGGTACCACCTGGTGGTGATACTGGGAACTGCTGAGCACTCCTGCCACAGAATGGCCAGGCTGTGTACCTGCCATATGAGTTATAGTATTGGTGTGCCTCTCACCTCCGCTAGCCCTGCATGCAACAGAATGGGCACCAGTCACTGCCTCTCTCCAGGGCTTGATTCCCTCACTGCTGCTCAGTGCAGAGGGTGGGATTCCTGGTCTCTGCTTAATATGCTGCATTCAGCTGGAAATGCCATTCTAGTTTGCTTCCCTTCAGCAGGGCACAGGGAGCATGGATTACACGTGGCCAACCCACCGTGCCCATGCTGCCATAGTGGGCCGTACATGCATGGTGACTGGCAGCATAGGGGACAGTGGCATGGGGCAGCCTTCCAACAGGGCTCTTGGGTTCAAAGGCTGGTGGTGCAGGGCAGCCCCCAGCAAGGCACTGTGCCTAGGCTATCGGGTTCAGAGGGCTAGTGACACAGAGCTAGTCCCCATCCAGGCTCTGGGGATTGGCCGATGCATGGTGGCCCCCTGGCTGGGCACTCTTGCCTGTGCTCTCAGGTTTCTGGGTGGGAAGCACTGGACAGCCCCGGCAGGACACCATATTTGAGATGGCAGGGTGGATGGGTGCCTGTCATGCAGGCTGTGTGTTTAGCTCTGGATGGTGTTATTCACAAAGCACTGGGGGCTCAGTGCTGCACAGAGCCTAGCAGGGACCCATGTTGCTCCACACAGCCACTTCTGATCTGCTGCCTTTGCCTCAGTCCAGAGGCCCCAGCCCCTGCGTAGTGGTTGACTTTTCACACATATAGAACTCCTCGTTGTGGGGCAGCCCTGCAGCTACCTAGCCTAGAGCGTTGCCCCCACAGCACCGAGCTGCGAGCTCCCAACTCAGGGCTGCGATGCTGGGGGTGAGGGAACCCCAGTTCCTGCTCCATGTGAGTCCCCTTGGCTGGAAAATACCAGAGGAGAAGGCAGCAACCAGAGGGCTCCTCTCTGAGTTGTGTGGTTGTTGGGTGGCATTGGCCATGGAGTGCGCAGTGAGCTGCACGCAGCTGGGGGCTGCTATTCTGCCAAGCTGCAGGAAGTCAGCCACTCCCTGGAGCACCATCCCTCTGAGCTGTAAACACGCTGTGCTCCTTAAACCTGCAGGGGTTTATTTTGAATTCCTCATAAGACAACAAAAACCACATGGCATTCAAGCCATGAAAATGTCAAGTAAATGCTTTAAATGTAACCAGATGCTCCCAGGGCTGGTTCCTGCTCAGTGAAAAACCAAGACCGCTTTGCCCAGCTCTATAGCCCCCAGTCATCTTCTCCCCCAGTCTCCCAAGGCTCCAGCACACCTGGCTGTCCATTAACACCGTCTCATCAGGAGGTGAGAGAAAAGTTTGCTCCATTCCCCATGTGGTCCCAGCAGTGCAGCCCACGCAGTCTGGAATAAGAATAACCCTTAGCACCTTGCTAGCATTTTACTGCTTCCAAGAGCTTCACAAATATTTAGCTAATCAACCCTCCCCACCCTAGAGTGGCACTGGGGCCTGGCGAGTTTGGCATCACTTTGGGAGTTTCCAAGCTCTGTCACTGACTCACTATGTGATCTTTGGCAAGTCCCTTTCCTCTGTCCCAGCCTCAGTTTCCCCATCTGCAATGTAATGCTTATGATACTGACCTGCCTCTTGGGGTGTGGAGGATCTGAGTTAGTGTCTAGAAAGTGCTAAGGATTAGGATTGCCCATGAGCCTGGAGGACACAGCAAGGCTGTGACAGTGAGTCTGTCACTACAGGCAGCAGCAGGCAGGCCCTGCCAGGAGCAGTTAGAGGGCCCTCGGGGCAGGCACTGAAAAGATCATCAGCAACAGAATGAGCCCAGAGGGAGCTGAGCCTGGGGGAGTGACACAAAGCACCTAGTGATCATACATACCCTTTTGCATGCACTGCTTCACATGTGCTCCTCAGACGTGGTTCTGCTGCCAAGATAACCATGACTCCTAGCGAGTCAGCCCTGGCCTCTCACTCCTTTCCGTGCTTGTTCTTTGTGCTTCTGCTTCACCCGCACAGCCTCTGGCTGCTCCTGCAGGCCTGGCAGCAGCAGCCTTCCAAGGGAGAGTCAGACCAGTCCCCAGAGTGCTGGGGTGCAGCTGTCCCCCTGATAGCTCACAAGAAGCGGGCATGTTGATGTGGTGCCCTCAGAGAGTGGGAGGGCCTGCTAGGTACTGCGCCACCTGCTCTATTCCAGTCTTGCACTCTGGACCCCAGAACGTGTTGGCCACCCTACAGCCTGGGAAGAGATCAACTCTCACCAGCAGACACTGAGAGGCGTTCCCTCTGTGTGTGCGTGCGTGTGTGAGCGAGCAAGCGAGATCTAGACAAAGATTCCGGACTTCATTCCACGAGGAATTGTTGGTTTGATCTGAGGCCAAAGCAGCTTCTCTGGGGGCGGCGCCTGCTCCTGCCTGCAGAAACCACCTTCTGATTGTGCCAGTAATTTGAGGCAAGAACAGGAAATGTTTATGCTTCTTCACAAACCTGCTGAATGTGATTTGCAAAGTGCATCTAGGCCACCTCAGGGAGGAGGGGGGAGCTGTGGTGATGTCTCATCTCACAAAGCAAGCGGGGTTGGGCCTGGTCAATAATCGGATGGGAGGCCTGCAACAATATAATGATTGGATGTTTTTAGACATCTAAACATATGGTGCAGCTAGGGTTGCCAGGTGTCTGGTTTTCGACCAGAATGCCCGTCGAAAAGAGACCATTGCGGCTCGCTGTTAAATGTCTGGTTGGCGGGGCTGGCAGGCTCCCTACCTGGCTCTGCGTGGTTCCCCGGAAGCGGCAACATGTCCCTCAGCTCCTAGGCGAAGATGTGGCCAGGGGCGCTCTGCACGCTGCCCTTGCCCTGAGCGCTGGCTCCGCACGGCCAATGGGAGCTGCGGGGACGGTGCCTGTGGGTGGAGGCAGAGTGGAACCGCCTGGCCATCCCTCCACCTAGGAGCTGAGGGATATGTCGCCACTTCCGGGGAGCCCCCCAAGATAAGTGCCACCTGGAGCGTGCATCCCTCACCCCCTCCTGCGCTCCAGCCCCCTGCCTCAGCCCTGAGCCCTCTCCCACACCCAAACTTCCTTCCTGGAGCCTGCACCCCACACCTCTTCCTGATTCCCCTCCTGTATCCCAAATCCCTCATCTCTGGCCCACCCCAGAGCTCGCACCCCTGCCTCAGCCCAGAGCCCACTCCTGCACCCTGAACCACTCATGTCTGGCCCCAGCCGGAGCTCTCACCCCCTCCCGCACCCCAACTCCCTGCCCCAGCCCAGTGAAAATGAGCGAGTGAGTGAGAGTGGGAGAGATCGAGTGACAGAGGGAGGGGGTATGGAGTGAGTGTGGGTGGGACCTCGGAGAAGGGATGGGGCCTAGAGGAAGAGGAGGGGCAAGGGTGTTTGGTTTTGTGCAATTAGAAAGTTTGCAACCCTAGGTGAAGCCTAAGCAGACTAGATATGGGTTTGATGCAGGAATTCCTTCTATGGCCAGTGTGATGCAGGAAGTTAGCTAAGATGACATAATCAATCCTGCTTGCCTTAAAATCTATGAATATTAATACGAGCTTGATCCTGAAGAATCGGTAAGTACTTTACAAGAAGTTACTCGGCTACAGAAATCATGCTGTCTGCCTCTACTCACACACAGTGAAATGCAGCCCGTTCTGGGGTGAGCCATGTAGCTGTTTAATAGTGCAAAGCAACACTCCACAACAGTTTGAAGCAGGAAATGAAGAAAAATACTGTATTCATTTGAAGCAGCAGGGGAGATTTATGGGAGCAAAATATAATTACCAATGCTGGATTAGACCCAATCCTGGAAAACGGTTCTGTGAGATCTTTAATGGCCCCCAATTGTCAGGACCTCAGATTACTCAGAAGAACATAAGAACGGCCTTACTGGGTCAGACCAAAGGTCCATCTAGCCCAGTATCCTGTCTTCCAACAGTGGCCAATGCTAGAGGGAATGAACAGAACAGGTAATCATCAAGTGATCCATCCCCTGTCACCCATTTCCAGCTTTTGGCAAACAGAGGCTAGAGACACCATCCTTGCCCATCCTGGCTAATAGCCATTGATGGACCTATCCTCCATGAATTTTTCTAGTTCTTTTTAAAACCATGTTATAATCTTGGCCTTCACAACATCCTCTGGCAAGGAGTTTCCCAGGTTGACTGTGCGTTGTGTGAAAAAACACTCCCTTTTGTTTGTTTTAAACCTGCTGCCTATTAATTTCATTGGGTGACCCCTAGTTCGTGTGTTATGAGAAGGAGTAAATAACACTTCCTTATTTACTTTCTCCACACCAGCCATGATTTTATAAACCTCTATCATATCCCCCCTTAGCTGTCTCTTTTCCAGGATGAAAAGTCTCATTAATCTCTCCTTATATGGCAGCCGTTCCATAACCCTAATAATTTTTGTTGCCCTTTTCTGAACCTTTTCCAAGTCCAATATATCTTTTTTGAGATTGAGCGATCACCTCTGCATGCAGTATTCAAGATGTGGGCGTACCATGGATTTATATAGAGACAATATGATATTTTCTGTCTTATTATCTATCCCTTTCTTAATGGTTCCCAACATTCTGTTCACTTTTTTGACTGCCACTGCACATTGAGTGGCTATTTTCAGAGAACTATTCACAATGACTCCAAGATCTCTTTCTTGAGTGGTCACAGCCAATTTAGACCCCATCATTTTACATGTATAGCTGGGATTATGTTTTCCAATGTGCGTTACTTTGCATTTACCAACATACTCATGAGCAAAATGGCACCTCTGGCAGTGCAGCACCCCCTAGCAACCATGCTAGGGCATTGAGGTTAGCACTGATTCAGCAGGGAGCGCGCCCCCTACTGAGTCACCCTCACCACTCCCCGTAGCATAGGGGTGGGCAAACTACGGCCCGTGGGCCAGATCTGGCCCCTCAGGGCTTTGGATCCACCCTGCGGGATTGCCCCCTATGACGCCGTGGGCCCCACGCCACTCTCAGAAGCAGCTGGCACCATGTCCCTGCGGCCTCCAAGCACCGCCCCCTGCAGCTCCCATTAGCCGGGAATGGGGAACCATGGCCAATGGGAGCTTCAGAGGAGGTACCTGGAGGTGCGGCAAGGGCAGCGCATGTGAAGCCCTCCGCTCCCCCTCCCCCAGGGGCCGCAGCGCATCCTGGAGCGGCGCGGGGCTGGGGACAGGGCAGGCATGCAGGGAGCCTGCCCTGGCCCCAGTGTGCACCGCTGTTACCCTGGAGACTGATCCCCTCCTGCACCCCGCACCCCAACTCCCTGCCTTTAGCCCCCTCCCGCAGTCCACACCCCTCCTGCACTCCGCACCCTCCTGCACCCCAAACCCCTTCCCTGAGCCCTCTCATGCACCCCGCACCCCTCCTCTGCCCTAATCCCTTGCCCTGAGCCCCTTCCTGCACACCGAACCCCCTCCCACACCCTGCACTCCCTCCTGCACCCCAATCCCCTGCCCCAGCCCTGCATACAGTTTCCCCACCCAGATGTGGCCCTTGGCCCAAAAAGTTTGCCCACCTCTGCCATAGCACCTGGATGTTCCTTTCTAGGGGGTTTCCCCTCCAAGCAGTGGTGAGCTGGAGCCAGTTCACAAGAACCGGTTGTTAAATTTAGAAGCTGGTGTAGAACCGGTTGTAAAGTGGCCGGCGGGTGGGCAAACTCCTGTCCGTGGGCCACATCCGGCCCGCGGGACTGTCCTGTCCAGCCCGCCTGAGCTCCCAGCTGGGGAGGCTCCCCTGGACCCTACCCCGCTTCCCTGCCCCTCTCGCAGAGCCCCGGCACGCTGTGCCGCCATCGCCAGCGCTCTGGGCAGCTCTGCAGCTCCTGCCGCTTTAAGCAGCATGGTAAGGGTGCCGGGGCTGGGAGGAGGGGTTGGATAAGGAGCAGGAAGCGGTTGGAGGGGGTGGGGTTCTGGGGGGCAGTTAGGGTGGGGGGTCTCGGAAGGGGGTAGTCAGGGGACAAGGAGCAGGGGAGTTGATGGGTTGCGGGTTCTGAGGGGGGCAGTGGGGGGCAGGAAGTGGGTTGGGGTCGGATGTGTGTGTGTGTGTGTGGGGGAGATAGGCACATAGGGCTTGTATTCACTGTGCGGCTCCCTACCGGCACTTCGGTGGCGGGAGGGGGTGTCTTCACTTGCTCCAGGTGAAGGACCCGCCGCCGAAATGCTGCTGAAAACCCAGAGCGAGTGAAGCCCCCCCCCCCCCCCCCCCGCCACTGCCTAAGTGCTGCCAAGGACCCGGTAGGGAACCGGTTATTAGGATTTTGGGAGCTCATCACTGCCTCCAAGCATTTAAAAAGCCCAGCCTGGGTTGGCTTGAGAGCTCAGGCTGCAGTGGTCTGGGTGCAAGGAAAGCTCAGATGCTGTAGGAAGTGGTTCTGTTGGTGTCTCCGGAGGTGCTGGCTATGAGGAGGCCTCACCATCTCTCTTTTCCTAATCCTGCCATTTGTGACTGCTTAGGCCAAACGTCTGCGGGGGACAATGCTGCTCAGGGTGGACAACTGCTCCTGGCACAAACCGATGCATCAAACGTGAGTACGAAAGAACCATTGATTAGAGATGTCAGTCATGGCACTTAATGCATCGCTGGCAGGCACTCAGCTATCCCGGTGATGGGTGTGGCAGGTGGGCCAGAGAATGCCCCTTCCCAGTCCTTTGACCCTGAAGCCCCCTTAGTCGTTACACTGATGTTTTTGAATTTCTCCACTATTTGGTTGAGACATAAACAAGGAGAGAATTCCCTTCTCTGCCTGATTCACCCCAGCCCCTGTTATGGTGTGCTTCCCACGGCAGAGAGAACAGAGCACCCTCTATGGCTGCTGTTACATATATAGTTCCCAGAGCTGGGCTGCATGTCCCCTGTTGGTGCTGCAGCACTTCTGGCCAGGTCAGTGGTCCATGCTAACATTGGCTGCATCAGAGACTAGCCCCCTTCCCCTTGTTAATTTGTTATTAATCAGGATCGGGGCCCCACTAGGCTGGGTACTGCACATATACATTCAGAAACATGGGCCTGCTCCTAAGAGCTGATAAATTTGAAACAAGACTCAAGTCATTGTGATAAATTGCAGGAGGGAGAGTGGTGGGGGAGGGTAGTGGAGGTACGATCACATGGCAGCTGGTGCCCCCCAGACTGATGATTCCAAATGATCTGAAAGTTTTTTACAAAAGCAACTAACTAGGTTGGCTAAGGGGCTGCC
Source organism: Trachemys scripta elegans (assembly GCF_013100865.1). Taxonomy (NCBI): domain Eukaryota; kingdom Metazoa; phylum Chordata; order Testudines; family Emydidae; genus Trachemys; species Trachemys scripta. The sequence goes on from NC_048301.1 coordinate 42,659,055, forward strand.
CTGGGAAGGGCTGGGGTGTGGGAGCCTGCTTTAAGGGGGGTGTGCGCACTAGGGAGACAACAGAAAATGGCTTGAACGCTCACTCAATCCCTGACCACCTCATTACTGGGGAGCTGCTCTCCCAAGGAGGCTGTGTCCCTTCATGCCTTCCCAAGGTAGAAATTACTGGAGCAGTGTGAGTACAAACACCTGCACCCCCATCCCTCAGTTCTGATACAGGCTCTCTGTTTGGGGAACTCTCTTCCTCTCCCTGGCTGTTACTTCAGAACTCCTCTCTTGCCTGTAAATGCAGGGCCCTCTGGGCTGGGGCCTCCTGCAGGGCAGCTCCGCTCAACACATTCATAGGACTAAAACAGAGTGGAGTGATTTACAGGGAAATAATCCCATGGAGGGGGCTCTGGTGACATCATTAACCACATGAGCTGGAACCCCAGCGATGCAATTAATTACATTGTAAATCAGGGCAGCTCACTGGTTGCTGGTTAGTTTTCTTAACCTGTGGATCCAGCACGGCTTGTAAGTTTCCAAACACATAAATCCTCTAAAACCGCAGAATGAATGAAGAGAGGGGTTTATCCTGCAGATGCCTCAGCTCCACCATTTGCTGCTGCCATGCTTTGTGGACCACCCGCAGAAATCTGCCTGTTCCCCTCTGACCTGCTGCCCAAATAATCCCAGAGACACTCTGTGCAGAGAACATGCGTAAATCCAAGCAATAGTCTCTCTCCTTTCCATGCCTGTCTTCAGTGGGCCTGACTTCTGGAGTTGGCCACCTGGGAATTCTGCTTCACCCATCTGTGATGTTGTAGTGGAGCAGGGTCTGCATCTGGGGTTTATAAAGTGGAGTAGATTGCAGCTGCTCTTCTAGTGAGCCCTGGAAATCAAACCTCGGTCACAAGCAAATAAGGAGAGCAATAGTAAGAGTGAGGAAAGTCTGGAGAAGACTGGACTCTTGAGCAATAAGCAGCATTACAGAGAAAGCAGAGGAGTGGCTAGTTGTCCTTGTCTCCCCTGCCCAGGCACTCAGGGTCAGCACTGTGTCTGCAAACTTGTCTGGTTTCCTCACAGCCCCGTATAAACACAACAGGACAGTCTGGTGCACACAAACCATGAGTGATCGCTGTAGGCCCACACTGGCCAAGATCTGCAGTGAGAGAGATTAGTGCAAAGTGTTATACTGGAGTGTCATGAGGGGTAACGGCAAAAGACTGAGCAAAAGGAAGCGTAGGCAAAATATCAGGAAGACACTGCCTGATGGTGAGATGGGTCAGGCTGTGGAACCTTCTCCCAAGGGAAGGGGTGGGAGCCCCATTTAACAGTAGACTGACTGAGAGGACAGCAGGGGAACAGACAGCTAGATGGAGAATTTAGATCTCATCCTTCTCTGGATTCTGAGAATGGGGTGCCTTTGTGCCCCTGGAAAGGAACAGGGTTTGATTTGGTCTTACTCTGGGTGGGCTCCCCACTAGTGCCACAGATCTTGGGGGGAGTGTGCTGTGTGGGCAGTGGTAGGAGCTGTAACAAAGTGGGGATCGGGCAGAAGTGGGAGCTAGTTTGAGGCCTGTGGAAGGTGCAGGTGGGGGATGGGGTGGAGGAGATCAGAAACTCCTCAGCGCAGCCAATGGTATTACTAATATGCCCATCCCTGAATATCCAGGCCTCCTGTTTCCAGCTCCTTTGTTCCTGCCTGGCTCCAGTTCTAGTGACCCCCCTCCTCATAGTTCAGAGTGAAAGTATTTGCTGCTGCCAGAGTGGGGTGTGCAGGGCACAAAATGATGTGTGGGTTGCAATGGACCCTGAGTCCAGGAGCTGTCTGTGCCCTTGCTGCATGAGGCTGTTGTAGTAGGTGGGCCTGAAGCCAGTGTGCACCAGAGTTCCCAGAAAACTATCCCTCTGGGTTGGCACCATCTGACTCCACGTTCCAAAGCCACCTCCAGCTAAGTGGAGTTCTCTTTCCATTGTAAACACATGTACGTTCCTTTCTTTAGATAAAAATGCAGGAGTCTTGAGTTCTTTCCTGTTCGGGGTTGAGTTTCCCTGGGCCAACCTGGCCTCTGAAATCTCTCCTCCTTCCTCTCATGGCGAAGTGCGATTCTTCCTCTCCTCGTCTTTTTATAGCCCTCTTGCTGTGCTGTCACTTCCCAGCTCGGAGTTCCCATCGTGCTGGCTTATTAAAGCCTTCCGCTCGTGAAGTGTTCCTGCTGTTGCGCCGAATGTGCCAGGACTTGTGATGGAGACGGAGACTGCCTCTGCTCTGCAAAAGCCATTTGCAGGAGTCAGAGCAATGGCCCAGGAGAGTGGGTGCCACAACTGTGCCTGAATCTTCCTGATTGGAAGGAATTGGAGATGGGGGCTGTACTAGGCAGCTCTGGGACATGCCCAGGGGAATTGGGAAGGAATCTGTGCTGCTTGGTCATGTTTGCGTAGCTGTTTAGATTTATGGATGAGCAGGTTAATGTATCTGTTTTAGAACATTTCAGGCTCCCAGAAGCATTCAACTAGAAGTTAGAATTCATGAATGTGCCAACAGCAAACAGACCAGAGGAGCTGAAACATCATCTCTGGCCCCAAGAGGTTTCAGATAAGACAGCCCAGTAACCAGCATTCTGTGCTATCTGTGAGGCTTTCCCCATCCATCCCAGGCACCGCCTCCTCACCTATTCTGTCCATCTGGCTATAAGAGTGCACCTGCCCCAATGTTTTTATCCTGGTCTCAAGTGGGGTGCACTCTACTGCAGCTCAGTGTCCAGGGGCGGACAGAACAAACTTGGACACCAGGGGAAACGTAAATAAAAGTTCAGCCTATGGAATCTGCCCAGAGTATCCGAGAGCCCCAGTGACTTCACCTGGGTAACAGGATCTGCCCAGCTCGTCAGTGAGAGAATGAGGCCCCACTTTGTTCACTGCAGGATCTTGTGATTGTTAATGTAATTATTCCAGAGAAGCCAAATAATTTCTGTTCTGGAGCAAGGGGCCAAAGACTGACTCACCTCTCTTCCCCACCCCACCGGCAGACAAACAGTAGAGAGCACGTTGGGCTGCCAGACGATGTCTGTAAACAAAGTGCGGGGCCGGCATCTTTCTCTCATTAGCGACTTTTCGGTGAGCAGCACAAATGCTATTTGGGAGCTGGGCTCCTGCCCATGTGGGCTGCCCATGATTGCTCAAGTGCCAGGCCATTGTCAGCAAAGATTAATTAAAAGGACCCTGTCAACATGGGGAGGCCTGACAATGTCCCTCCTTGGCAGGGGATGGTAAATCTCAGACAGGCCTTAGAGCAAAACCTTTCTCTCCTTGAAGCTAAACTAATGGTTCGGCTGAGTAAACATTGCTTGGTCCCCAGCAGCCTCCCTCCCCAGGCTGTTCTGCTGGAGTTTGGGTTGCTGGGGACACTCAGGCTGATATTTTAAAAGCTGCCTAGGGGACCTTGGCATCCTGTTCCCATTAATTTCCCAGCCATAATGTGTTTTTGTTTAATTTTTGATCTCCTGATCTTGTACATGGAGCAAATCGGGGGATCGATCCAGATGCAAATGCAACCAGAGACAATGTGTCTGTGTGAGAAAGGAGGGGAGGAGCTTCTATTTAGGTCTAAAGGCCATAGGTTGGGTCTCAGCATTGAGACAGGAGATAGAGTATGGCCAGAATGTTGCTCCTGTTCTTTGAGGATCTAATGCCTGTAACATACCAAGCACAGTGATTTTCTCCCTTCTCCAGCTCATAGTTTTCCAGGGATTTTCATTCATCATTATCTGTGTGTATGACTGAATCCAGATCTTGGGCAAAATTCTCTGGCCATGTGGCTTTTTCCAGTCTTGGGGGTTGAAATCCAATGGGGAAAAAAGGGAATTTCCTGAGACTCAAAGGCTGGGAAGATGCAGAAACATGCAAGTGTCTAATTCTGGGACACTTGGACACTTCCTGCTAAACTGAGAATTGGGGAGAGTGGGTGAGTGAGTTTTAATTTACAAAGTTTGCAACCACTTGGAATGTTCCTTTGTTCCTACCCAGACAAATCAGCAAACCAAGCTGTCTGCCCCTACGCATAGGAGCCAGAGCGGGGACATGCCACTGCTTCTGGGAGCCACGTGGAGTGGGGCAAGCTCCTGACCCTGCTCTCCAGCTGGAGTGTCAGAGCAGGGCAAACCCCAGACCCAACTCCCCGGAGGGCCAGATTAAAATGCCTGGAAGGCCAGATGTGGCCCCTGGGTCGTAGTTTGCCCACCCCTGTGCTAGATCTATTATTATTTTGATGTCAACTTTCATGATTTTATCATGAGTCATGCAATATTTGTTGTTTTTCCTTAAAGCCCCAACTCCTGGAGACAAGTGATTACTGGAGAATCTCAGTTTTCATTTTAAAAGAGTTTGTTTCTAGCCCCTAATGGTGCAGAGAAAAGCTTGAAACGTGACCTGGGTGTGATCTAAGAGCTGGAAGGCAAATAAAAAGAATCCAATATTTATAATTTCTTTTGAGAAGCTTGTGATTTTTCAGGGCCTGACTCATGATTTTTAAATGCTGGGGGTTGGCAATGCTGCTGCTGTCAGATGATCAGCCCTCTTTCCTCTGTTACGCATCTGGAGTGGGTGAAAAACAGTTTTCAGAGGGATTTCAAGTTCTTTTTTAAGCTGCTGGAACAGCTTGGCAGGGGATAGATACAAGGGCTGGAATATTTCAGCTATGGCAGTTCCGCTACTGCCTGAAGAGAGAATGGGTCTGACCCCACTCTCCTTCTTCACTTGCTTTATCTCAGCAGCTCATGGATTCCTAGAATGGCTGGGCTCTGATGGCTGGGCTCCTGATAAATTACCAGAGTTTACCGCTGACGTGAATATACTGTATGTGGTGTAATGGTAGCTGTGTCCGTCCCGGGATATTAGAGTACAAAATGGGTGAGGTAACATCTTTTATTGGCCCAACTTCTGTTGATGAGAGATACAAACTTTTGAGCCACAAAGAGCTCTTCTTCAGGTCTGGAAAAGGTAACCTGAGCATCACTGCTAAATACAAGGTGGAACAGATTGTTTAGCATAAGTAGTTAGCACACGTTCTAAGGGCACGTCTATACTTACCTCCGGGTTCGGTGGTAAGCAATCGATCTTCTGGGATCGATTTATCGTGTCTTGTCTAGACGCGATAAATCGATTCCGGAAGTGCTCGCTGTCGACGCCGGTACTCCTGCTCCGCGAGAAGAGTACGTGGAGTCAACGGGGGAGCCTGCCTGCCACGTGTGGACCCACGGTAAGTACCTTGTAGTTCGAACTAAGGTACTTCGACTTCAGCTACGTTATTCACGTAGCTGAAGTTGCGTATCTTAGTTTGAACTGGGGGGTTAGTGTGGACCAGCCCTAAGAGACATAGGACAAAAAGAGAGGGTTAGTGGGTTACAGATTGTTGTAATAAGCCATAAATCCAGTGTGTCGTTCAGTCCACGCACTAACAACCCCTTTTTGTACTATGACTGCAGAGATATTAACGGGCCACTCTATCTTGAGTGGTCCCTTAGAATGTGTGCTAACTACTTATGCTAAACAATCTGTTCCACCTTGTATTTAGCGATGATGCTCGGAGTAAGAAGAGCTCTGTTTGGCTCGAAAGCTTGTGGCCAGGTCTGCCATACGAAATTATGTTGACCTAAGTTACGTGAGCATACAGCTGTTGCAGTTATTCCATCGCTACGCTCCTTGTGTTGGCAGTGCGCATCCTCACCAGAAGTGCTTGTATCGATACAGAGTGCAGTGCGCTGTGGGTAGGTATCCCACCATGCAACTCATCACCATCCAGCACAGGGTGTTTTGGGACGTTTTTGCAATGCCTATTGGGGCCAAAACAAGTCATGCAGGGGTGACTGGGAGCATGGGGTCAACTTCCCATAATGCAGTGTTCTGAATCCCATTATATTTCACGCCTTCTTTTCAAAATCCCCGCAAACTCGCACATCCTTCCTCTATCCACCCTCTCTGACAGAAGCATGGAGCCTGCACAGCTCTGCACTCTTGTCGTGAACATTGCAAGCACCGGGTGCCTGATCCTCTGATTCTAAATGACATCAAACCTCGTAGTGTCAGACTACACTAACATGGTGGAATTTTTGCCTGTCTGGGACCCTGGTTGTGCTCTGGGATCTGCACTGATGGCCGATTCACTTCACGGAGGGATGTAATTCCAGTTGTTGGCTTTAGCCTATACACCCCTAAGTGGTTTGGGTTCTGCCCATCTCTGAGACCTGCCTCTCTCCCGGTACAGTAACACAGTAGTCAAGGTCAACTTAGTAACCAAGCCAACATGCCTGTGATCGCACTGAGAAGGGGCTGGTGGCAGGCCATTTTCAGACAGGACCCATCCCCACTGGTCTTATAGGGCGGCAAGGCCTTTCTGTTCTGGATTCTGGGGGAGGAGGTATTTGGGAGTGAGTCAAACTGGGTGAGGAGGTGGCATGTGTAGTCAGGTTTGTAAATGTTTTCTTTGTCCATGTGCCTTGAGTGATGAACTGGCGCTTGGATACCAGTGATGGGTGTTGTATGGGAACCCAAACACAAGGGAGGTGCATTAAAAGTTTACATTGCTATATGAGAACATGGATGGTATGTCAGGCTGCCTTAGACACCAGTCCCTTCTGCTTGGCTCATGGGGGAACCACACAATCTAAAATAACTGTGATAGAAACGTTCACTGCACATTTCAGCCCCCACAGAAAGGGTCTGTTTGGGCACAGGTTGAACTGCACGTGAAGGTTGAATTGTTCTTGCTTTATCCAAACAGGTTCCCATAGACCTAAAATCCAAACCCTCTGGAGGGGCTTTTGTTGGTTGGGGCTTCCCTTCCATTAAGGGAGATGCTGTCCATTTGGTCTCCTTTAGCCATGAGCCATGTAGCTGTTGCCCAGTGGAGAATGACTAACTTGGTCCCACTGAAGTGAACTGTGATTTCCTGACTATTACTGACTGGATTATAAGCCCAATTTGGCTCCTGTTAACTTGGGAAGCATTAGGGCCCAGCATGTAATTAATGGCACTTTCCTCCCAGAGTCAGAGCTGAAGCTGATGTGCTGTAATTAGGAACACACACAGGCTGTGAGGATGATTTGGGCATGAAGTTAATGAACTGTAAGTCCCTGTAACTGCTGAGGAATTTGAGCATGGTGACTTCAGAATTAGCTGGCAGGGGAAGGGTAGAAATGTTCCAGAGAGGACAAGAGAGCTCAGAGGGATCAGGGAGGGGATCCATACAATATAACCATGAAATAGAATAATAAAGCAATATCATAAAATGAAACCTAATAAAACAACTCCCAAGGGATCCCAGAGCCATATTGTCCTCCGCCTCATGCTTCCCTTCTCCAATCCCTCCCTGTGCTAGTGCAGCTCCTGTTCTCAGCTTGATTGAGACCTTCTTCTTGCAATGAGCTCCATGTGGGGATCAGGGCACTGGATTGTAAGCTCTTCTGAGCCCATTTCTGCTTTCACTTGTATTGAAGTAATTCAGGAGTAGCCCCTTTGAGTTCAATGGAGGGATGAGTAGCAGTTCTCAGATCTCTCTCTCTCTTGTAGATCATATTAGTGATCCATGGTAATCATAGTACCGAGACTTTCACCTCCAGGGTGCCAGCTCCAGTCTAACCCAGAGCAGTAGCAACCCAAAGATGTGACCTGTGTGAAATGTGTCAGTCTGATCTTCCTCTGCACCCGAGTCTGAGCAGTTCACCTGCCCTTAGGAGTTGACTGAGGGAAGGGAAGGGTCGCTCCTGAAGCTGGGATTTAGCCAAGGGGTGGTGGGGAAGGGAAGCCTCCTTTAACTTTTGGTGTCGGGGTGGGACAGGTTGCGTTATCCCACTCCTTAAACTGCAACTGTATGGAGAGGGCAACATGGGCCTGTTGCACTGGGAGCCATGTATCTCTGTTCACTCCCTTTCATATCCCTCCAGCCGTCTGTGACCCTCCATGCCAGAACAAGGGATCCTGCAGCCGACCCCAGCTCTGCATCTGCCGCTCGGGTTTCCAGGGCGCCCAATGTGAAGAGGTCGTTCCAGAACGAGTGTACCATCCTCCTGGCTCTGTGGCAGCCCTCCAGCCCCCAGCAGGCTCCCTTCCGAAGAGGGCTGGCAGTGCAGAGAGAGAAGGCTCACCCAGAGGGGCCCAGACACCTATCCTGCAGCAACCACTAGCTGGGTAAGTCGCCCCAGTTACCAACAGGAACCAGATTCCCTTGACAAATGAAAATTAACCCCAGGGTTTGTGCTGTGCTGGGCCAGGCTCCAAGCTCTCATCCCCAGGCCCAGCCAGTGCCCTAGGGAATAGTGCTCTGCTTTGCCATGCAGAAGATCTAGCTTCCATTCCAAGTCACAGGCTCTTCCTTAGGGCTATTAGAGCTGCAGAGTACTGGTGCAGGGGCAATTGCCCTGAATCCACTCTAAAACAGAACTAGGTTTGTCCCCATCACTATCTCCTGGTCCCTTGGAACATGTGCAACTGTGGGGAAGAGCCTGTGGTGGAGTGTTCACCCCACACTGGCCTAGGAAGGGTTAATGAGACTGAATAGGAGCCAGATAGGCCACCTAGTTCCTCTCAGGTGTGGCCTAAGTAGCCACAGACTGAGGAAGGAGCCCAGTGAGAAGGAACAGGCGGGGCTAGTATAAAGCCAGGAAATTGGCAGCAGAAAAAGGGCTGCAGTGAGGGAGCCTCCAGCCACTCTGGTTGTTAATGAGGGAGGGAAGGAAAGCCAGGGGGAGAGCAGAAACCTGGGGAGATTGAGGCCCTGAAAAAGGGTTATCCAGAAGGGTGGTGGAGTGAAAGCCTGAGGGAGGTGGAGTAGGAAAAGACTCAGGGAAGTGGTAGCAAGGTGGGACATTGCAAACCTTGGCTGCTGATTAGAGGGTCCCTGAGCTGGAAGCTGGGCCCAGGTTCCCCTACCAGCCACTGGGGAAGTGACACAGTCAGGACAGTGGATTTGCAGCCTGCCTGGGACTGTTCATCCTGTGGGACTTTAATACGCCCATAAGGGGAAAGCACAAGTGACCTGGCCAGATGGCCAAGCCATGAAGAGAGAGCACCCTGAGTCACAGAGAGAGAATGAGGTGGAAGGGTGCATGAGCGAGTGACAGAAGGGGGCGTCAGACCTGGAAGGAACTAATCTTCAGGGCAGCCAGAAGGAGGCGCTTTAGTGGTGAATGTATCCCAGGACAAAGCCTCCCCAAGTTTTAATAGTGTTGTCCTTTGTCCAGTTCAGTAGCATCTTTAATGGTCTCAGCCAGGAGGACTGGCTGATGGGTTTTTGTGTGTCCAAGCAACACCCCTAGGTAAGAATATTGGTTAGAGTTGTGCTATTATTATGTGCAGAGAAGAGCACAGGTACTTGGGATAGTATACAAATGTACACAGGTGTTTCCAAGGTGCCTATCATCATAGATCTTAGGAGCAAAGGGTTCGTGTAACTGTTACACATTTATATTACACTACTATATATAGTTCTTATATATAGTAGTGTAATCTAGTAGGTGCGTGGGTATCTGGTGCAGGATTGTTATGCTTAGGTAACTCTGCATCTTTTGTTTATTTGGTACTGTGCCTAAGAGAGACTAACCCCTTCTACATTGAGTACTGTGTGGTAGGAGCTCGAGGTGGTTGTTGTTTCTTTGTTTTTGTGTGTTAAAAGTAGCTCATTGGCTACAGCCCAGCTCCCTCTAAGCCAAGCTATAATCTGTCCCATATCTCGTATTTTGTAAGTCCCACTGTGTAGGCTTTTTCTCTTGTAAGCCTTAGGGTGGTGATACACTTCCCAGCTACTACTGGGAATATTCCAAAAAAAAGTATCTCTTTGTTGTTTTGTACATTTGCAGAGTGGGGGTATCTCCTAGAGTAACCTAGGTGGGGGTTTTGCAGGATCCATATCAATGTTCTTCTGGAACTGTTTATGGATGTCTGAGCAAAGTGCTTGGCTTTGTGTCCAGCTCCAGAAAGCATGCCTGCATCCTACCTGTGTCTTCTCCAGCGGGTGAGCTGGCTAAATTCATTTTGTTGGAGACTACTAGAACTGTGCTGTGTAGAAGCTATAAATGTGATGTCTGTGGGGTTTCTCTCTGTGATGGAGAAGAAGAGGTGATGACCCTTTTGGGGAGGCCTGCCCAGAAGCCATCTTCTCTGGCACCCTGAGATTCTGTTCCCTTTTCTCTTTGATGTGCTGTGATTTTCTGTTTCAGTGCTACTCAGAGCTATGTAGGGAATGGCAATTTGTCCTTTAGATCTGCCTACTTTCCTGAGTCTGTGCAGTTTATCATCAAAACTGGCAATAAACTGCTGCGTGCCTGCCCATTCTGGAGCATAGGGAAAGTCCGAGCTGGAGACATTTCTAAACATCTAATCTTGGAAGGCTGTATTTTGGGGTGAGTTCAAATTATTTAAAGCTTGAAATGTTAAGGGAATTGTTCATGAGTCAGTTGAAGACTGCGTTTTCCATCTATCCTACTGCCTGTGTGAAATAAGCACATGGATGAAGTGTGTCTGGTGAAAGTCGAATCCAGGCAAGACAGAGATGATGCTGTAAGGAAGAGGGAGGAACACTAGTTAGGCCCCTATCATCACCCATCGCAACAGAGGGTGTTCCTGTGCACAGGTCAGGACATGGCACAGCTGTAGTATCCTCCTGGATTCCTCCTCTCTGATCCTGGATACCCAGAATGCTTTCTTTCAACTGCAGCAAGGCAGAAGACTGACAGATATGGAACCCGCCACAGTGTTCCTTCCAGGTTGGATTACTCTGGCAGTGATACACAAGTCCTGACAAAACTCCAGTGGGAGTAGAGTGAAGGAGCCAGCTTACTGAGCCACAAGTACATCACCCCAGTGCTCCACTTGACATTATTATCCATTGAACTCTGAATCAAATCTTTGAACAGAGCTACCTGAGACATCACGTCTCCCTCGACGAGTAGGACCTTCCATGACAAGAACAATGGAGCTGTTCACATTGAATAAGACTTGTGAAAGCCGCAGACAAAGGTGGTTGTCAAACTGCCTTCTTGGAAGGAGTGGGATGATCAGGACCCTGGCGGCTTTCAGATCTGAATGCCAGACACATCTCCATGCATGGGTTTTCTCTCTTCAGTGAACCCCTTCTCTCTCCCCCCACCCCCAATCACTCATCACTCTGACTGGTACCTGCAGCTGGTTCTTCCTCCAGGGTGAGGCTCCCACCATTTCGCTGGGAGATTATTCCACCACCTAATGCATCTCCTTGTTAGGCAATATTAAATGGTACTGGTAGCAGTGTTCTGCCTACTGCAGGCTAGCTACAGCCAGGCATGTGGTCCTTGCATGTGCCATAGTCTGTACTGATGTTCAGACCTTGAACCTGGGGTCTTTCACAGAAGTCTAGTAAATGACTGATTTCAGGTGACTGTAAAGTTTGTTATGGTGATGCAGCTTCCCAAGGCTGTAAAACTGACTCTAATACTGTGTGGAACTTCCCAGGGTGGGCCTGTAACCCCAGAGAAGCTGAAACAAATAAATCAACTGTTGTTTATTTAGCAAAGACAAGTTCTGCTTGTAGGGTGTTGATCATCATCCCTCAGCAACTGGCTTGCCAGCACTCTTGGTTCAGAGAGAAGATACGGAAGAACATCTTAGGAGGGTTAGGAGCGAGGGGCCACTGCTGGTTCCATGTCATAGATATTGTGAGGTGGTCTGAGATTCAAAACAGACTGTCAGCCCCAAAACTTCCAGTACAAGCTTATTGATAAGGGGAGCTCAAGCAAGAGCAGGGGTTTGTAAACTTTGAAGTCCCATCCTTGCTACAGGAAATGCCAGAACACGAAACCAATCTTCAGACCGATTCTCACTGCAGGGTGTCCACTACTCCAAGATGGATTATTTGTATTTAGTAGTTGTATTACCGTAGTGCCTTGGAATCCCAGTCATGGACCAGGACCCCAGTGTGTTAGGTGCTGTACAAACACAGAACAGAAAGCTGATCCCTTCACCAAAGAGCTTGTGATCTAAAGAGGGATCTGGTAAGCTTTGGTTGCAAGGGTTTTTGAAGTAGTTCTTGACACCTAGGCAGTGAGCCTCTTCTAATGTTCAAAAACTATCTGCACCAAATATGCCCATTCTCACAGGAGGATGGACTGGTTTCAGACCGTTTTCTGACCTCTCCCGCCACTAGCTGTCTGGGTTGCTGCTGCACCAACATGCAGGCTGTCAATGTAGGTCTGTAAGGAAAGAATTTTCGGTTTCAATCTGGTGCTGCCTTGTTAGCAGTGTTCAGTGTGTTGTCTCCTCCTTTTGTGTGGTGAATCCTGCCCCTCTGCTGTGGCATACAGGAAGGGCTTTGCGAGGAGAGGTCTCTGCTTACAGGGTAGATTCCCTCACAGACCCCAGTAGGTGATTATAAATTCTGACTGGCTGTGTTACAGAGTTGAGTAGCGAGTGCCCTGCTATGTTTCTGGGCTGCACTGAGGGGGATTCCAGCTGTCATCCTAAAACAACTGGCTGGTGTTGAAATGAGGAGAGAAACCTCACTCACCACCAAGCCCATGGAGCTGGCGCTCGCAGCTTTTCCCACAGTCTCACTGCTGGTGCTGCCCGTTTCCTTTGCTGGTTACTTCAGCTTGACCTTGGATGTGCTTTAATTGTCTGCTCTGTACTGTTATCCTAGCCTCAGCTACTCTGCCATGGGAACGGCTCCGTCAAGGTTCCCTTCAGGACAAGCTTCAAATAGGTACAGAGCTTGATAAGGAGAGATGGCAAATTCCTTTTCACCAGGCCCTTTGGTGGAAGTTAGAGCCCAGTTGCCCCCAAGGGTGGTTCTAGACCTGTCTGAGATGAATGGTGCTGACTGCAATCTAACTATGGGGATTAGCCTCACTTGCACATTCGGTCTCAGGTTAATGAGCCTGGGGGAGTTGTTGGAGGAGGCCATGTAGCCACGGTCCTGACCCCCCAGTTTGTGTGGGCTCCTGTTTCTGTGGTTTACTGCAGTGACTGATGCTAACAGCTGTCCTGGCAAAGAGCAAGGATGGAGTGGTGGAAACACTGTTTTCTGGGGATGGAAACCTGCCCTTCAGCTGCCTGTCCTCATGGACAAGCTCCTAGTGAATGTGCCCAGACTGCTGGTCACCTCACACCTCAAGGTCCTAGCATGGAAAACAGGTGCAGTAATTTCTGGGGACCAGGCCTTAGCATGTGTCCCTATTGAGTGCTCCCTGAGAGAGGCTGGCAAACATGACCCCAACAGTTCTGAGAATATATTATTTATATGTATTAGCATAGACCCTAGGTGCCCTAGTTGTGGACCAGGATCCCACTGTGCTAGGTGCTGTACAAACACAGAACAAAAAGACAGCCTGCCCCAGAGAGCTCACACGCTAAATATAAGATGAGAAATGGATACAGACTGAGGAGGTAGAACACTGTCTCATTGTTTCCTTGTTGGTCAGCATGAGAGGCTGTGTACTCTCGCAGTTATACCCCCAGCCTCAGTAAGAGTTAACTGTCCTGAACTGAGGGGATTAGAAACCCTTTGACATGCAGAGAAAGGGTTTGGTAAGTCAGGTGTGTTCTGAGGTGGGGTTTCCATCAGTTACTGGCAACTGTTGGAGATGGGGTGCTGGACTAAATGGACCAATGGGTTGGCCTAATATGGTACTTCTCTGAGTGAGGTGAGGGTCCCAGGGAGATTGGGGTCCCAGTGATTGAGGGCAGTGGTATGTCAATGGAAATCCAAGGAGTGACTCCTGGTGATAGCCATCTGCAACCTAGATTGGAGCCTGATTAACGAGGTAAAGCTGGTCATGAGCTGGGCAAAGGCTCCAATGATGTCATGAAGGCTGAGCCCTTGTTCCCAAAAGCCCCCTGTTGTGAACTGGAGACAGCAATGCTCTCTAGGATAAAGGCTTTTCCCCTCTTCACTCTCACTGGCATCAAGTGTGTTTGGAGTTAAGTTGTAAAATCATCTCCTAACTCCCATCCCTGGGACAAAATTGTGTCCACATCAGGGGTAATCACATTTGCCCACATCTGCTGCAGAGGGGAAGTTGCATATTGGCCTCAACCTTGAGTGTCCTCCCTAGTGGAACCCATTCCTGCCCTGTCAGGACAATCTTCCACGTCTTTCACTGAATCCTTGGCTTCCCCACACTGCTTATTACTGTACTCCCTTCCCCTGGAGGCTAGGGGAGAGTCCATGCTCCATGTTTCTGCATGTCTGGTGTTCCCATACTTGAAGACACATGCTTCTGGGAGAAAGAGGTGGGTTTTGAATTCCTATGCTGTCTTCAGGATTGGTGGGACCAGAGCCTCCATTCCAAAATTCAGACTGGGAAAGAGTTGGCACTTTCCATGCCCCTTTATTACATGCCACATTTGGCAGAGGTTCAAAGCTGGTAGTGGGGGCTGGAGGCAGCCACAGGAAGCTCGTCCTGTGCAGCGTGAGAGCTGGGAGGCATGGGGGTGGCACTCTTTGGCATGGCGAGTGCTAGAGAGGAGTGTTCTGGGCTTGTCAGTGGCTGGGAAGTGTTGCCCTTCTAGCCTGGCCTAGCCGCAGATCCTCTGCTGGCGCCACATTAGCCTGAATCCCTGCCCAGAGAGAAAGGAGGCCCTGACAGTCCATCGGGCAGGCGGAGCTGCACCTTGGCCCAGAAGTCAAACTAAATGGAAACAGTTTAGTTTTCCTACGTTTGAAGTAAACAAACAGGAATCCTTTGGATAGGAAGGAGCTGCAGGGAATATAACCCCGGTCCCTTCCCCAGGAATGGCCTGCTGCCCTGCAACCACCTGCATGTTAATTCCAGGACAGTGTGTGAAGAGGAGGCCCCTGTTGCTGGGACCTCAGGAAGTTGCTTCTGTGGGAACGCAGTGCATAAATCTATATCCAGAATCTATCTGGTGGGCTCCTGCTGCCCAGATGACACATGTGCTGGACTGTGGCTGTACAGCAAGCAAGGAAGGGCTACTGGGACCTGCAGAGCAGTTTCCCAGCAGCCCAGGCCTGGGAAGAGGAAAGAGCTTTGTTTTAAGGTGCTTACACACTGTATGGATATCTTGCTGGCGCTGAACTGTGGAGACTAGAGAGCTGCCTCTGGGAGGACTTTGTTTCGACAAGGTGGTTGTTAGGAGCATGCTTGGTATTTCAGACTTAGAGGTGAGGAGAAGGACTTACAACACTCTCACTTCAGTTGCACCTCTTCTTGGCACTGCCTTCTCTGGAGCACTCACATGATGCCTGAGGAGAAAGAGTGAAGGTTCTGCCACTACCTGTGCTCTCTGTGTTGGGGTTAGGAATACCAGCTGCAGGGAGCAAAATTTGTGGTAGGATCTCAAATGAGGGGAGAAAGGCGAGGGCAGCTGGGTGGTTGGGGAATGTGTATTTTTCTCCCTCTAACAATTAATCAAAATAATCTGTGATTGTTAGGAAATTTTACCATAAGAACACAACAAAGAGATGGGTTCCAATTCTGAAGGCAAACAAAGGGCTAGAACACTTATTTGAAAAGAAAACTTAGATTAGGTAGAGGGGAGCTTGCAACAATCTTCAGATTTCTCATGAAAATTACAGACTGTGGCTCAAGGGCAGCCTGTAATAACCAGAAATTTAGAATCCCACATTGGTAAAAAGCATCAACTGGGCCAGTTCTCATTGAGGACTAGCAGATAAGATGGCTGTCAAGTTTTGAGACCTAGCTGGGTTTAGAAGATGCCATTCCAAGAGAAAATTAGACCTTCTGGAAAGGTAAAATCCTCATTTTTTCAAAGTAATGTTTCTAAAAACTTTTGTCCAGTTAACCGTGAATTTACATATTCAGGATTAGAATGGATGCTTTCTTACAACCTTAACTACGGTGTTGCCACTGCTGAGTGTCCATAACTATTTGTTAAATAATACAGCACACACAGTGCCAACTGGAATTTCTTATTTAGCCGTACAGATGGTGTACATATTGTACATGCCTCATGCTGTTCTGTTCACTCAAGGCTGTCACTCAGTTTAAGTTAATAAAAAATACTGTTTAGTAACACCAAACTAGCTTCTAAAAATGGGACCTTAACTTGGCCAAAAAGCCACTATACGCAAATGCTTTTCACGTGCATGTTCTACTGAAGGTTTCACGCTCTGCTGGGTTCAAAACCAAAGCAGGATATTCACAACACCACACATACCCTTGAATTTGATCCTCAATTTACTGGTGTAAGTCAAATGGGTCCAAGCCCCACTTTGTATCTGTGTGGCATGCTTACGCACAGGGCTTACACAATGCCAATGTAGCTACAGTGGACATTTCCTTAATGCAGACAGCCCCTTCCTTATTCACAACTTTCTAGGGCACTTTCCTTTGGCAACAATTGTCCCGAGGCAGCTAAGCATTTAAGTTTCTTGATCCAGAGCCATCTGCAAGGGGATATTTGAAACCTTGTTAAAACCATGAAACTAAAAAGCCAATGCCAGTCTAAATGGAATTATGTGAAAAAAGCAGTTCTACTTGGAGCAAAGAGAACTCTGAGTCTCAGATCTCAGCCCCTCTCCGGTTTTGACACAGTTGAAAGCCTTTGGCAAGCAGGCTGGGAATCCTATAGGAAAAACTAGAGCTGTCCAAGAGACGTTTAAAAATACTGTTTTAAAATCACATGGCATGTAGCCCCCATCTCGGCACTATAGACAATCACTTGGCTTTCTAACATTTTAAAGCTGTCAGTACTTGTGAATTAAACTAAACTGAATTAAGACCACTTTAATTCTGATTAACAGCATCCACACAGGGATTGAATGGGATTTAACTAATCCACTTCACATTCATGCCCTTTAATTAATTTGGATTAACTTTCCTGGATGTCCCTGTGTAGACAAGCCCTAATCCACTTTTTCATTCTCATTTTTCTAGCTGAAAGAAAAGCTGTCATATTGTCATACTAAGCATTTGTAAATAGCTGAGGGGAGTAACCACTGAGCACTAGGTTGCCCCTAGCCCTGGCAAGGGTGCATACTTATTGTCCAATTGCTAAGGGGCATTTACAACTCTTCCTTGTGGCTCTGAGCAGGGTTTGAAGGCATTGTGATGAAAACACCTGAGCCCTATCTACCCTGGAGCTAGCACTGCTGGAGCTGCACTGCAGGGAAATTACAGGCCCAACTTTTGCAAGCACAGATGCAATCCTAGTGCTTGGTTCAGCTCCCTTCACCCTGGGTGATGCTGTTCCCAGCCCTGTGCTCCCTGCTGGTCCTTAAGATAAATATTGAGGGCCCACCTGGCAGGGAAAGGAGCAAGTGCAACTTTGTGATGCGGGAATCCTCTCCTTGGAGAAACTACCCATTCCTTCAGCCAAAGGGCTATCAGGTAGAATGCAAACAGACACGGATGTGTTCTTGGCCCAAACTCTGGCTCTAATCCCCCCGCTAATGAGTGACTGGAAGGATGGAGCTGGTGTTGATAACAGAGCAGAATCCCCAGGAGGCTTGTTCCCAGAATCCCAGCAATGCCGAGACTTGGAAACCTGAGAAAAACATAGTGTGATTCCCCAGCACGGCAGTAATGGCCCATAAACTAAGGTTGGGGCAACAGCACATCAGGGGGAGTGCTGTAAAGAGGAAACCTAATTAAAGCAGAGCTCATGGATCCAAAGGCCAGGTTCCCTCTGAGCTTCAAACTGCAAATGAAACTCTATTGGGGAATGTCATTTTAAATTAAAACACCCAAAGTCCTCTTCAATCTGCAGCATTTTTAGGAAGATCAGGAGATTTCCCAGCATTTCTACTTTACTTTCCTAGATTCAGGGCAGAAGAGAAGCCACTCCCTCTCTCCCGCACTCTCCCCCCCCCCCCCCCAACATGTTTGTGGAGCAGCAGCCTCTCTCTGCCCCTCCTGCAGTTTGCAAATGGAGAGACCCTCTCGGGGATGTTACTTATTTCCCTGCCTCCCAAGGGTGTGTGTGGGTGTGAAGATGAATCGGCTGATCTGTTTGTTCAGTGCTTTGAAGCTGGGGAGCCCAATGGAGGGGATGGGTGTTGCTAGTGAACAAGATGCAAATGTGACTAAATGTGCTTGTTTTGTCTCTGTGTGACATGGAGATGAGTGACCCTCTCCCGTGAACCCAACAGGAGCATTTCCTCTGGTTAAGGCCTTGCCTATGCAGTATGTTTTCAACAGGGCGGGATTGGGTCCCCAGCCCACTGTCATCGGATCGCACTCTGGCAGCCGGGGTCTCTGGAATGGGATGGTCAGCCTGCTGTGTTTGTCTGCAGAAGGCCTGTGCGCATTGGGTTCATGCGGTCTTTGCTTCCGTCATGTCTTTGTACTCAATCTGTTTCCTTTCTCCAGTGCCTGCCAGGTTGGGCCCCTCTTGCATGCTGCACTGTGAAGTTTCTCATTAGGGCATGTGCTTGCTCAGAAGTGTAGTCAAGAGCCATGCCTACGCTTGGGGAGTTTAAAGTGCTGGCTTCACTAGGAGCCCACATTTGGCTTAGGCCTAGTGTTCTTTGTCCATCCAAGAGCTGCGCTGGCATTGTAGCATAAACCAAGGGTCACTCTTAGACCTGGTTTACACAGTTTTTGTACCAGAATAACGATTTCAGATGGGGTGATTTATTTTTATCAAAGTAGTTATATGGGCACAACCCCTTGTGTGGGCGCTGTTATATTGATATAAAGGTGCCTTATGCCAGTATAAATTATTCCCATTCCCCTGTGGGGATAGCTATACTGGTATAAAACACCTTTGTATCAGTATAACTGTGTCCACACTAGGCGGCTTAACTGCTTTAATTATGCCAGTGTAGCTAAAGCAGTACAGCTTGTGTGTGTAGACAAGCTCATAACATGCATGAAATGAAGCCAACTGGAGCAACTCATTATTAATGAATTCTGCAGCCTATGGGGACAGCAGGTTCCAGCATGCAATGCCCCATCTGTAACTGAACAGCCTGGCCTGGTGTCTCTACCAGCTCTGTACTGGAGCTGAGGATGGCTGAGGACTGTGTTGTGAACCCCATTGGCAGCATTTGGACTGCACTTTGCCTGTTGGGTCAAGCAGATTTCAGATGTCCTTGTGTTTTGTCTTCAGGGGGGGTCACAGTTCTGCCCATCCTGTGGATCAGCCCCAATATCCAGTAGAACCAGTTAGAAACAAAGGCAAATCCTTCCTCCTGGCAGTAACAGCTGTGTGCCATGTTCTTGAATCCCCTTCCTGTGCCACCTTCATGCCACGCAAGTGTTGCTCCCCTACTGAGGAAGCTGGGTTTCTGCTATGGGATCAGCTCCTTTGCTCACTAGTGGAGCAGCCAGCCAGAGAACAAAGGAAACTTAGTCAGAGGTTCTCTTTCTTCCTTTTCAGCCTGTGGGAGAAATATGTAGATTAGCAGGTTTTTGTTTGCGTGTTTATGTTTAGGCTTGACAGAATTTGATTTTTTTAAACATAATTTCAACAGATAATATCGATTTTTATTTCTATTTTTTTTCTATTTTATCTATTTAAATGTTCACAGTTGCAGAAAATTATGGGGTGGGGCTCAGACAACAGAGCAGGTCACTCAATAATTATTTAATGATGGTAGATATTGATTTCAAAAAGTAAAAGCTTTGTAACCATTAAAACAAAATATCAACATCACATGTCAAAATATACGAAGTAAATAGCCTTCCATCAAACCCAATACGTTCTCACACAGGATTTCTCTCACTTTGTCATGGGTCTGCAGCTGTGGGAGGGAGGCCATTTTATTTAGGGAGACATTTGTTGTTGCCTTTTTTGGTGCTTTTAGAGTGAGTGAGTGAGCTGGTGCCATTGTCAGCCACGGACAGGTCCCAGCAGGCATGGAACATAACGGTACAGCTATGCTGAGGTGTTTAATGTCTGTTTTGCTTCAGTCTTCACTAAAAAGGTTAATGGTGACCAGATACTAAATGCAATTAATATTAACAACAAGGGGAAAGGAATGCAAACCAAAATCAGGGAGGAACACATTAAAGACGATTTAGATAAGTTAGACGTATTCAAATCAGCAAGGCCTGATTAAATTCATATGAAGCTGTTTAAAGAACTAGCTGAAGCAATCTCGAAACCATTAGCAACTATCTCTTAGGGTTACCATACATCCTCTTTTTCCCGGACATGTCCGGCTTTTCGGCACTCAAACCCCCGTCCGGGGGGAATTGCCAAAAAGCCGAACATGTCCGGGAAAATGGCGGCTCTGCTCCTCCCCTGACTCTTCGGCTCTGTTTAAGAGCCGAGCTGCCCGAGCGCTATGGGCTTCAGGCAGCCCCCTTGCCTCCGGACCCCAGCCGCCGGCCGGGCACTTCCCCTCCCGGGCTCCGGCGGCGCAGGGTCTGGAGGCATGGGGGCTGCCCGAAGCTGGTAG